>NC_090744.1:106997104-107002104 GCF_036898095.1 Palaemon carinicauda | reverse complement strand
GAGATAGGAAAACAAGGTTTCTTGAAATTATTTAGATAAGAAAATATGATATAGGGAAACAAGGTTTCTTGAAGTAATAGGGACAAGAAAATGCGAGATCGGAAAACAAAGATTCTTGAAGTAATTTGGATAGGAAAATACGAGATAAGGAAAAATGGTTTTTGTAAATACTTTTGATAGGAAAATACCAAATAAGAAAACCAAGAATGTTGAAGTTACCTGTTATAGTCTATTAATTTTTTTTCTTTTTTATTGAAATGTTAGACAGAGATGTTGTCTTCGGTTATGTTAAAGAAATTTGTTAAATTCGTTTGTTAAAGCATTTGAGGAATATCATATAGGATACAAGTGCTATACCAGTAATATGTTTAAATCACCCAATTGTTGATAAGATCATGTTAAAATCGTAATTTTTAATTCTACTGAGATATGAGAAAATCTCAAGGAAATAAGTCAACAAACTGTGCCATAATTTGTGTAGAAAAATATTGTCATAGAGATGATATATTTGAAAATTCAATTTCTCGAGTGGTAATGTCAGCATTCCCATTTTTCATCAACAGTCAATACAAAGCTCTTAATATACTGTAGTTGACTTTGTAAAGACAATATAATAAGCGTAAGTGAGAAAACAATCGAGAAGAAAAATATTATCAAGAAATATTTCTGCTTCAAAAGATTAAATGATTTCTCAAAAGGTCAATTCAGAATAGTTTTCTCCAATTATGAAGCTCTTGGATAGTTTTTTAAGCAAACACTTCAATCAAACATTTCGAATTATCATGCAAAATTTGTATTGATACATTACTAACAAAACTGATATTGAATATTGTGTGGAAAGGAAGATGCTTGGGCTTACATATACACGATAAGAATATCTCGCAAAGTAATTGCAAAATTGTTCTTTCATCACAGATCCATCATTATGCATTTGTCTGATTGCATTTTCAAAATAGAAACATATCAATCCTGCAAGCTGAAAAGTTGTATCAAATAATATTTAGAGATGTTTAAGCTCTGATATAAGAAAACAAATATTTCTCAAATACTCGTAGGTAATTCTAAGATTCCTCTCTTCCATAAAAAAAAATCTTTAAAATAAAATGTTTTTTATGACACTTTCTAGATAACATTTTCCTGTTGCTTTATAATTTGCTTGACCGTCTGCTTTATCCGGTTACTTCATAGCTCTCGTTAGAATTGATCCACCTCCATTTTTATTTTGCTTTAAAGCAAACATATTTCTTTTAAACTGCTAAGCACCGGCTAGTCTTGGCTAAATCCAGGAGACCTGAGATTACAAAAGGATTTTATCCCCAGTTTTATTTTGTATGATATAACGTTCATGGAAATATTAATCTGACTCTAAATTGGAGAGAAGAGAGAGAGAGAGAGAGAGAGAGAGAGAGAGAGAGAGAGAGAGAGAGAGAGAGACTTAGGAATTTGTTACAGTAATAATAATTGCATCCAGTAATGTTATATGTATATATATATATATATATATATATATATATATATATATATATATATATATATATATATATATATATATATATACATATGTATATATATACATATGTATATATACATATGTGGTAGGTAGTAGGTTGGCCAGGGCACCAGCCGCCCGTTGAGATACTACCACTAGAGAGGTATTGGATCCTTTGACTGGCCAGACAGTATTGCATTGGACCCCTCTCTCTAGTCACGGCTTATTTTTACTTTGCCTACACTTACACAGAATAGTCTGGCCTATTCTTTACATATTCTCGTCTTTCCTCATACATCTGACAACAATGAGATACTTAACACTTCTTCACCCAAGGGGTTAATTACTGCACTGCAATTTGTTCAGTGTACTTTCCTCTTGGTAAGGGTAGAAGAGACTCTTTAGCTATGGTAAGCAGCTCTTCTAGGAGAAGGACACTCCAAAATTAAACCATTGTCCTCTAGTCTTGGGTAGTGCCATAACCTCTGTACCATGGTCTTCCACTGTCTTGGGTTAGAGTTCTCTTGCTTGAGGGTACACTCGGGCACACTATTCTATCTTATTTTTTTTCTTCCTCTTGTTTTTTTGAAATGGTGTGTTGGGCAGGCTTAATAGATGGGCCATGGATGCCTGGTGGTTTTTCAAGAGGTTGTCTTTTCCTTTTTCTGATTTTTTCTTCTCAAAACCATCCTTACTGTCCTCCCTTCAGTTGAAGTGGCTATCCTGGAGGGTATTTAGCCTTGCATGGTGTATCGGCTCCTCCATGTTGACCAGTATTTCCGACTTTTTACTATAGTCTATGGATATCATCAATCACTTTTATTATTATTCTGTACATATTGTTTTAGTTTTAATTCTTGTTAATCTAGTTTTTAAGTATGATGTCTCTTTTTTATTTCTATTAATTCTTATGCTGTCTGGAGACATTGAGCGAAATCCGGGACCAGTACGTCCTAGATTTCGTCAATGTCGTCTTCTGTATTGCAATATTCGTGGTCTTCATGCAAATATCCGAGACCTTACAGTTGCGTCCAGACAGTATGATATTCTTTTGTGCTCAGAAACTTTGGTTTCTAATATGAGGCACTCATCTGAGCTCCTTATAACTGGTTTTAAGAAGCCAATAATGCTGAAACGTGATTCCATTCCTAGGGCCAGGGGAATGGCGGTGTATATTAGGACCGAGTACCCTGCTTCTCATAAGTCCTGCTATCAATGTGGATGTCATGAGATTCAGGTAATAAAAGTTTGTGGCAGGCATAACAACTTTTATTTGTGTTCAATCTACCGGAATCCAGACATGGATGAATCTATCTTTGATTGTCTTCTTACCATTATGGCTAAGATACAAGAAGATGATAGAAAGGCTTCGTTTGTCTTTGTTGGTGATTTTAATGCTCACCATAGGGAGTGGTTGAGTTCTATCTCTCCTACCGATCGCCATGGCTTAAGAGCTTTAGACTTTGCCTCGGAATCAGGCTGTGAGCAAATCATAAATGAAGCTACTCACAGGTCTGGTAATTGCTTGGACCTCGTATACACTGACTCCCCTGGCGTTATAACTAGTAAGGTTGGTTCTCCAGTCGGGACTTCTGATCATGCCTTGATTTCATTATTAGTGAAGACTGAGCAGCCTGTCCCTGATATATCATATTCTTGTAAAATTTATATGAAATCCCAAGCAGACTGGAATGGGATTTTGCATGATCTTTTGTGCTTGAATTGGTCACAATTATATAATAGTGTAGATCCTGTTGTCCCTTTGAATGAAAATCTAGTCAACATAATTAATAGGCGTATCCCTTCTCGTGTGCTAAGGTACCGAATGAAGGACAAACCGTGGTTCAATGATGATTGTAGACGTGCTTATTTGGAGAAGCAGGAGGCCTATCACCTTTGGAAGGGTAACAGATCAGATTTGACCTGGAACAACTATACTCAGCTTCGAGCTTTTGCTCAGAGAGTTTATGCCTCAACTGAAAAGGAGTACAATTTAATCATAAAAGAAACCCTCTCTGGTACAACTCAGGAACATAAATGGTGGTCTACCCTTAAATCTGCACTCTTTGGTGTAGATGCAAGAGTTCCTCCTTTACTTAAACCAGATGGCTCAGTCATTCACTGTCCAAAGGAAAAGGCAACCCTTTTGGCTGATGTTTTTGACAGTAAACAGAGTAATGAAAAACTTGAACTTCCTCATTCCTGTTTTCCTGAGGCTAAACTAACTAGTTTAGCTTTTCGATCTCGTGAGATTAAAGCTCTGTTGATGGACCTTGATGCTTATGGAGGTGTAGACCCTAATGGTATTTTTCCTTTGTTTTTCATAAAGACCGCAGATTTCTTAGCTCCAAAGTTATCTGTTATTTTACGCAAGTTAGCAAGAAGAGGAGCTTTTAGCACTTGTTGGAGAATTGGTAATGTTACTCCTCTATGTAAATGTGTTTGTGGTAGCTCAAGTCCCACTGATTACCGCCCAATTTCCATAACTCCCATATTATCTAAAGTTTTTGAACGTCTTCTGGCAAAACATCTTAATAGGTTTGCTGAAGGTAATCCTCTATTCCCTAGTTTGCAATTTGGTTTTCGGAAAGGCCTTGGAGCATGTGATGCCCTTCTTACAATCTCCAATGCAGTACAGAAATCCCTTGATTGTGGTCGGGAAGTTCGTATGATTGGCCTTGATTTTAGTGCTGCCTTTGACCGTGTTAATCATGAGGCCCTTGTTTTCAAACTGAAACAGTTGGGAGTGCATGGGTGGGTCGTTTCTTAGCATCATTATTGATTTTTTAAGTAGTAGATCTCAAAGAGTTGTTGTTGATGGGCACCATAGTGAGTATAGGAATGTGATATCCGGTGTTCCACAGGGTAGTGTTCTTGGCCCATTACTTTTCATACTATATACACATGACATGTGGTTTGGCCTAGAAAATAAGCTTGTTGCTTATGCAGATGATGCTACTCTCTTTGCATCAATTCCATCCCCTGAATGTAGATCTGGGGTTGGTGAATCCCTTAATAGAGATTTAGCTAAAATTAGTGCATGGTGCAAATTATGGGGTATGAAGTTGAATCCTAACAAAACTCAAAGTATGATTGTAAGTAGGTCAAGGACGGTGGCTCCTCAGCTTCCGGATCTCAGTATTGATGATGTTTCTTTAAATTTGTATGACTCTTTCAAAATTTTAGGTGTGATTCTTGACAGCAAATTTACTTTTGAGAAACATATAAGGTCTGTGTCTTCTTCAATTGCACAAAAAATTGGCTTATTGAGAAAGTCTTTTAAGATATTCGGTGATCAATCTATTCTGAAGAAGTGTTTTAATTCTTTTATTCTACCTTGTTTTGAGTATTGTTCTCCTGTCTGGTCTTCAGCTGCTGATTCTCATCTTAATTTGTTGGACAGAAACTTACGGTCTATTAAATTTCTTATTCCTGATCTAGATATTAATCTCTGGCACCGTCAATCAATTAGTTCATTATGCATGTTGCATAAGATTTTTCATAACTCTGA
>NC_090744.1:106992104-106994604 GCF_036898095.1 Palaemon carinicauda | reverse complement strand
CTAAAATCTTAAACATATAGAGTAAAATCTTTACTACATTGCTAATTCAATCTTTATCGTAAGTGCTTTATTCACTTGATAATTATCGAAACTAAATGGCAAAATTGGAGATAGTTATTACAGGATATAAATAACGGAACTATTTTGTTAAGAATCAAATGCTTATCCAAATAATGGGTGATTTTGGGGGAAAATAACTATAATTGCTTTTGGGCGTTTGGAGGATTTACTTCCTTAAGGATCCGTATACCAACGTTTGTCCGGCTGCCTATAGTTTGATCATTATATTTTATACTCCTCTATATACCTTAAATGCTCTGTAGGAAAATTTAACCAGTTGCTTTAAAATCGACTAAGATATTTTCGTTAACTGGAATAATGATAGAGGAATGGGATATATATTGTATAAAAAATCTGAGGGGCACCACTTATTCATGGAAGCATGCTTCACAATGCAATTTTCTTTTACTTCGATGGAGATTGTAAAAACTAAGATAGAGGAAAATGAAATACAGATATCCAAATGCCTTATTCCAGAATCCAGCTAATGAATATCTTGTCTTGGTGTCACACAAATATCAAATAGTTTCAAGTTGGAATGGTCAAGTGAAGGTGTTTCTGCTGCCGCTTGGGAGAGATTTCTTTTATGGAGGCACAGTGAGAAGCTAAGAACCAAAGTTGACGTCCTAAGACGAGCACCGAGGCAGAAGGGCATTCATTTTAAAGATAATATTTAATAAATAAATGAATAAATAATGATAGAAAGAAACACAAATATTAAGTAATGAATCAAGGGATAGGGGAAGAAGCTCAGACAACAAAATCTAAAGAATGAGAGAAAATATTTAGGAATCCATGAGTATCGCTCCTCAGCTGTATGAGTTAGTGATTAAAAGAACAATCAGACTTTTATTTCCGAGATATTTTAATATTTGGTTTTTCCTTTCCCCTACTCACGGCACCAGCTGTAGAAATTGTGGTTTAACTAATACCCTGATAGTCTGAGGAGCTGGTATGGATAGCTTTTGCTGGAACAACCCGAACTAGAGCTTCACGGATAGTAATGCATTTTTCACTTGTTAAGCGCCCATCTACCTTGCGTAATTTACCCGGTCAAGAGACCTACATCTAGCACCCCATAGCTGTGTTAATTCGGGCACTTGATCACTGTAAATAAGGACTTTATCATACAAAGCTAAGCCTATTTGAATCAAGATTATAAGACCTTTGTGCATGAAATTGATAAGAAGTTGGTTTGATTTCAGAGCTGTTTAATTTCTCAATATAAAGCTACTAGCAATTATATAATCATTGTCGATAACTTACAATCAGGGTATTAGAATGGGGAATCATTTCGTGCTTATGCCATCTATTCGTGTATATTTTCAGGAAAAATTATAGGAGAATTCATTTTGGGAAAATAGGTATATCATAGTTTCATGACAAAATTTCTGAAAATTATGTCGTTCTGAGACTATGATTTGTCAATAAAACAAATTTTTTAAACCCTTTGCCAGAATGTGACAGCGTCCTCATCTTCCTCAATATAAGTTATTTTCAATACGAAATAATAAATTCTGATTGTATTCAAGGTGCTTTGCAGTCATCAGTATCTATTATATCCATCATCGATTATCTATTATGTAAAAGTTAATACTTAAATTTCGTTACTTATCGACCTTCCATCAACAGCAGCTATTTTATTCTACTGCTGCTATCTTTTACAAATCAACTAATAATGAATTAGGTTAGCCAAATTTACTAGAACATTGACGGTTATCAAATAAATCTCAGGCAATGATACAATATCTTACAGGCTGTATCATGAGTCTACAAGCAGCCTGTCTCCACAACCCCTAAAACAGAAATGACTTTCCTATTTGCTCGGAATGGCCGGGGCAGGGGGGTTGAAGGAGAACCCCTCCCCCTTCCCTGGAAAGTGTCTACTTGGTCCCTCTTACGAAAAAAGTAGCAATTGAAAAATAATATTATATATATATATAGTATATATATATATATGTGTGTGTGTGGTGTGTGTGTGTGTGTGTGTTTAGTATTTGTATTGAAAAGTTGAGACGTCAAATGATTATACAGAATTGAGATATGGCAACTTGATTTGTATACTTTCGCTAAGGTTTGAGAATGCTCCGCCCATTTCATAGAAGTTGTAAGAAGAGCAACTCTTTGTCCGTTTTGTCATGGGAACACTAGAGACATCTGACGAAAGATTTCCCCTGAGTGTCGGCGTTCTTTTGATTCTAACTGTACGTCGCGATGCTCTTATTCTCATTCAACTAATAATTTACTTATTAACTCAGTTAAACTATCTAAACCATTTTCTAAGAACTGCATTCGTTGTCCTCGTCTATCTTCTTCAACACCACTGTAACCTCCCACTCCTTCGTTTTCATCTCCTGAAGCAGCAGTGTCTGTCTCTAGGCCTCTTGAATTATTACTTTACTGGCTCTAACAGAAGTTTCCCGACCTAGCACCAGTTATA
>NC_090744.1:106979727-106986604 GCF_036898095.1 Palaemon carinicauda | reverse complement strand
GTTTATTTTCCCAAAGCTAGTTTGGAATCATTATTGAGAGAGAGAGAGAAAGAGAAAGAGAGAGAGAGAGAGATCCCAAAGCTAATTAATCGTCATTATTGAAAAGATGTAAACAATCTTTCAAAGAATAATGAAAGATATCATCCATGGAAAAAAACTTTCTGATAACTTTATAAGAAACCCAGTCCAAGAAATAAAACTATAAACATTTGAATCCAATGGATTAACGAAAACCAGTATTTGACTTTTAATTAAAAGGGTTCAATTCAACCACCTTTTCTAAATATTCCTGGCTCTAACGTCTACAATATCTGAACTCAATTCCTCCATCTCTTTCTCTCGTCATCTTCTAATATGAAGGCCTAATTATTTTATAGTTAGTGTTTTATCATTTAATCGTCCTTTTAAATGATTTCTCTTAGAATCAAAACGATAGTAACTTTTGTGGTAATATGTACATATGTACAAACACACTCGCCTCAGCCAACAATTTCTTTCCAAGCACAAGTTGGTTATGTTCTCTGGCATCAACATACTAAAGTGAAAAAAAAATATTTAAATTAATATACAGCGTAATATATATATATATATATATATATATATATATATATATATATATATATATATATATATATATATATATATATATATATATATATATATATATATATATATATATATATATATTTATATATATATATATATCTGTGTGTGTATTTATGCGTATATGTTTGTGTATATTTATGCGCACATGTGTGTATGTAAATATTTATATATATATATATATATATATATATATATATATATATATATACTATATATATATATATATATATATATATATGTGTGTGTGTGTATCTATATATGTATATGTGTCTGTGTGTATATTTATATATTTGGTTGTGTGTATATAATTTATACATGTGTGTATGAGAGTATGTATATATTATATATTTATGAATATATATTATAGGCTTTTGTATATATATATATATATATATATATATATATATATATATATATATATATATATATATATATATATATATATATAAATATATAAATATCTATCTATATATATATATATATATATATATATATATATATATATATATATATATATATATATATATATATATATATATATATATATATATATATATATATATATATATATATATATATATATAGCAATCCAAAGGAAGATGCAACTCACAGCAACATTTCTTCTTTCATTTTATTGTATATGTAGACAAAACCTTCAACCCTACAAGCAGAAACAAATGCTCAATCAGACATTACCAATAACCAACATATTCGAAACACAATTAACAAACAAATAACATTAGTTACGTTACAGTAACAAACAATTAACGGCAAACAAACAAGATTAGTTACGTTACAGTAACAAACAATTAAAGGACAAATAACAACATAACAGTTATGTTACAGAGTATGCTCAGCGTATATGTAAGCCTACGTTGTACAGTAGCTATAGAATGAGCCTACTCAAAAGTCCGGCAAATTTCAGGTCTGTCATCTAATTTACATTTCTAAAGATAGTATATATTAAACAGTGAATGGGTAGTTCCTCCGGTTAACAGGTCCGTGAAGGCAGTTCCGTTCATGCAGATCTATTTGGCCGTTCGTCCTCATTTGCTGTCTCGTTAACGGTTGTTATTGGTAACTAGTGCTGTGAAAGATAAAAGACACTTGGCGGAGAACATACAGTGCTACACACAACCCCCCTACAGTTTTACGATGCCCTCATCGTACACACACTACACACTTCCATCCTCTCACACTATGCTACCATTACCTGTTTCCGACAAAGAAAGACAAATTTACAACTCTGATCGCTGCCTGTTTCGTAATCTCTCTGATCTTCTCAGTACTGGTGCGTTAATTGTTACTCCCTGTTCTTGTTCAACCTCTTTATCAACACTTTCTTTAGGTTCACTATTGCCATGGTTGCTAAAATCAAACCCGAACCTGGTTAAAACTTCTTCCATATCAGGCATTTCTAAGCTACTGTCATCCATATCAGCGGTTTCGAAATTATCATTATTTTCCGTATCTAAGTCATCAATATTTTCTCCCCCCTCATTCCTTTCGATCCCAGCGAACGGTTTAATATTCCTCCGATGGATAACCTTAGCATCACTTCCTTCAGGCCTAATTCTATACAAACCACAGTCCCTGTTAAGTACTTCTTCAATTACCCACTTTCTTTTACCGAATTTGTCTCCTAGTTTCGCTCTTCCAATTATTTTATTTTCTCGTAATAAAACCTTTTGTCCTACCTCCAAATCACTTTCTCTAGACTTTGCTAATATAGGCTTTGCTTTTGATACCCAGTTCTTTTGTGTGTTCCTTCTAACCAAATCCCAAACTTCTTTTTGCAATTTGCATTGCTGACGTAACCAGTCTCCGTCTTGAAATTTGTAAATGTCTTCCAGATACCCCCAGCTCTCGATCGAAATACAAGGTTCCCTCCCGAACAACAAGAAATACGGAGAAAACTCTGTCACAGAGTGAGGTGTTATATTATACGCAAATACTAAACTCTGCAAATACAATGGCCATTTGTTCCTCTTCTCCTCCTCCAAACTTCTAAGTAGACCGTACAGAGTTCTATTCATTCTTTCCACTTGACCATTTCCTTCAGGGTGATATGGAGAAGTGCGTGATTTCTTTACATTGAACCTTTTACAGATTTCCTTAATTAGAGCGCTTTCGAAATTTCTCCCCTGGTCAGTATGAAGATGCTGAGGAATTCCATATTTATAAAAGAGCTCTTCGACCAATATTTTAGCCACTGTTGTCGCTTTCTGATCCTTCGTTGGATATGCCCATACGTATTTGCTAAACAAGTCACTTAAAACTAGAATATGCTCCTTTCCAGAGGTTGATCTTTCCACGGAACAAAAATCTATCGCCACAATTTCCATGGGTTGAGAAGTTTCCACATGAACAGGAATGGTATTTCTATATGGAATTTCATCTTTTTCCCTTAAACAAGTATCACAATTTCTAATGAAATCCGTTACAAATCCCCTCATGTTGGGCCAATAAACCCTAGAGTTCAGTAATTTATAAGTTCTATCAATACCCTGATGCCCTAGTTTATCATGAGTCTCGACTAAACACTTACTTCTTAAAAGAACAGGAACGGCTAATCTATAAATTATGTTATCTAATTGATCCACATGAGTCTTATAAAGAATATCATTTCTTATCACAAGACTTTCTTTATCCCTTTTCCACGTAACTAATTCAGGTTTAAAATTAATGTTTTCTAACTCAATATTTTCTCCTTCTAGCCATTTCCTTACAATCTTTAAAACTGGACAAGCTTTCTGTTTATTAACAACGTCCTCCCACTCTAAAATCTGATGTCTACTTATGGCACAAACAAAATTTGTGTCCTCATGAGGCACTACCCATACTTCTTCGTCTTCATTCATCACCATCTCTCTAGGCTTGCGTGAGAGAATGTCGGCTTTAACATTTTGTTTTCCTGGTCTGAATTTAAGTTCAATGTCAAATACCGACAAATCTGCCACCCATTTTTGTTCTGTGTGATCAAGTTTTGCTGTGCTGAGATTGCTCAAAGGGGCATTGTCAGTATACACTATGCACTTTGTGCCAATAAGATAATTTTTAAATTTTTCAGTAACAGCCCACTTCAAAGCACACAATTCTAGTTTCCTCGAACTATAGTTCTTCATGTTTCTTTCGTGTGGTTTCAGTGACCTACTTGCATAAGCTACAGGATGCAGCTTATCCTCCTTATATTGGGACAAAACAGCACCAAGCCCATCGTAACTAGCGTCTATTTCTAACGTACACACTTTCCCAAACTCTATCCCTTTCAGTACTGGGGCAGCTATCAATTTTTCTATCAATGTCTGGAAGGCCATTTCCGCATCTTCTGTCCATTTATCCTTAATACTTTGACTGGATTTCTTTTTTTCTCCTTTCAATAACTCATTGAGTGGCTTGGCAATTATGGCAAAATTTTTGATAAATCTCCTATAAAATGTTGCAAATCCCAGGAAAGCTCGCACTTCCTTTATAGTTTCTGGCCTCTTCCAGTTCTTCACTGCTTCAATCTTACTTAGATCAGGTCATATTCCTTGATTACTAATGCTAAATCCTAGGTAACTTACACATGTCTGCAACAAATGACATTTCTTTGGCTTTAATTTCATCCCATAAGACTTTATGCGCTCTAGCAATGCCTCCAATCTTAATAAGTGGTCGTCAATGGTCTTCGAAAATAATATCATATCATCCAAATAAATGACTAGAAATTCAAAAAACATATCCCCCAAAATATTCTCCATGCATCGTTGAAAGGTTGCTGGGCTGTTTGTCAGACCCATTGGACACCTGTGATACTGAAAGTGTCCCCATGGTACAGAAAATGCAGTTTTCTCTCTATCTTCTTTCCTTAACAAAACTTGATGATAGCCCTGCGCAAGGTCAAAAGTCGAAAAGTATTTGGCCCCTTCCAATGAATCCAGACACTCCGCTACTCTACGAAGAGGAAATGCATCCTTAAAAGTTTTTTCATTCAATTTCCTATAATCAATGCACAACCTTAGGCCTCCCCCCCTTCTTCCTCACAAGGACTATAGGGGCTGCATAAGGACTTGTACTTTCTTCAATTACACCCCGTTTCTTTAAGTCATCAAACAACTGTTTGGCCTCAGGGATTAACGTGGGTGCTATTCTTCTATACGGCAATTTGATAGGTTTCCCACAGGAAAATCTAATGGAATGTTCCCATCCCTTTATCAAACCTAGGTCCGAATCATTTAGCTCAAAACAGTCCTTATATTTGTAGAGTATCTTATCAAGTCTTAACAAATCCGATTTACTTAAGTAACTTTCATCAACATTGACTCCCAACTTCCGTCTGTGGTTTTGAAGTTCTGTCTCTGATAGTTTTTCAGTATTCTCATTATCATCATCCTCCATAAACTCCCTGATACCAAGTTGCACCGTGGCCAATATACTGCCTGCTTCAATGCTAACATTATCTTTAGACCAATTAGCCACACAGACATATCCAACACCCCATTCACATATAGAAAAACTGGGCAAGACCTGAACACCCGGAGGCAACATATTTTTACTCTCGTCTGCTATTTTCTCTAAAACTACATACTCCTTTGGCACTTCCTTTAGGCTATCAATGTATACCTTAATTAGTTTCCTGCTACCTGACGGAACATTTCTATTCTGTTGTCTTAAGCAACTAGCACATCCTAAATCCTCCCTTTGCCAAACCTGCATAGTTTGACCAACTAGTCTCATACAGCAATCCAAAACTGGACCATATTCAGCTTTTAATCCCTCTTTCTCTGATGCCATCACGTTAACGTTTTTGGTGACTCCCCATTTTTCGAACAGCAAAGACAAAACATTCATGCCCACAAGGCACTCTTGGTCAGTGTTCTTGCCAAGACCATTCCTTCCTTTCTCAGCTCTCTTGACATAGAAAACACAGCTGTTCTGTTCCATTCCACTTACTTCCACATCAACAACGACATGACCTATTATATTAATTTCATTACCACTCAGGTCACATATGTAGTCACTAGTATTATACAATGTCACCCCTTTTGGTTTTAGATTCCCCAAATACCAATTTTCCGACAACAAACTACAGTTTGCCCCAGAATCCATAAGTCCCACAGCTTTCTTTCCCTCTATGCTGAGTGTCAGTTTCATAGTGTCTCCTCTCTTAATTAAACATTCACTTGGCCGGACGTTCAAGTTAACGCCCGGCCTCACAAGTTTTCCTGGGCATTATCCCCGGCCTGCAATGACATCTCCCTCACAACTTTGTCTCCTCTTGCATTATTTAACCCTCTGTTCTTACTAGAGTATAGATTACACTTATAAAATGGATGACCATCTTCCCCACAAGACCAACAAGTACCCGTAAACTGATTTTCCAAAACATGTTTATTTTGCGTTCTGTTTTTCCCTAGCCTTCCCTTATACTGGTGTCCTTCCCCCTGATCCTGCACTATATTGTCTCTAGAAAACCCTCCATTTTTGCACTGGTATGATACATGACCCTGATCCCCACAGGTCCAACACTTAATTACTTTATCATCTCTCCCCTTGCTATTGAAATGGATGTCAGAAACATTACCAAATTCTTTCATAACCTTCATTCTATCTTGCACAAATCTACCAGCATCTTCTAATTGGTCTATGACTCCGTTTTCAGTCTTATCCTTTAGATCACAGGCAATTTTCCTGTCCCTCAAACCTTTTTCAAAAATCATACATTTCCTGATTTCCCTCTCTTTAGAGCAGACTGCTTTGCCCTCGGCTTCTTCTTCCAAGTCAATTATTCTGTCTAAATACTCCCAAACACCTTCTTGTATTCCCTGTTGTGCACACCACAGTTCTTTCCTTCTCTCTAGATCATCTTTATTATCTGCATACGCTTCTAGTAGCTTAGTCTCTATTTCCTCCAACGTTTTCGGCTTAGCATGGCGTATTCTTGTGCTAGCAGGCTCTATCAAACTAACTTTAACATAGTCTACGGCATCAGTGCCTGCTAGGTTAAGCTGATTGGTACATAATTTTGCCTGTTCAAACCATCTCTTGATTTCTTTCCTACCACTGTTCCTCCCACTCATTTTCTCGAGCTGTGGAGGTTTTTTTTACTATTGAACGAGCATTATTACATGCGTAATTACAGGTCCCTCTCCTACACACCCTATCCAACTCATCTTCTATCAAGGCGAATCTGTTTTGCCACCAACGATTCAATCTATCCAACCTATCTTCCCATTCTTTGTTATTATTTGCTAAAAGACGACCCAGCTCCTTAGCAATATCCCTTTTA
>NC_090744.1:106957227-106969727 GCF_036898095.1 Palaemon carinicauda | reverse complement strand
AAAAGCAACTTTTCCATCTCCTCAATCACTTGTGGCCTTTGCTTAGTTACCGCCGTAACTCCCGTTGCAACATTCGCCTTCTTAATCATTTCTTTATGCTTTAAAAACGTAGAAATGGTCGACTTCGCCATTCCGTATTCTACCGCTAAATCGGACACTCGTACACCATTCTCATATTTCGCTATAATTTCCTTCTTCAACTCGATCGTTGTTCGCACTGTTTTCCTCTTCTCCTTCCCCTTAACACTCATTACTTTCTTGGGACTCATTATGAAAGCTAAAAAAGCAATTAAAAGCACTGAAAATCACTAAATCACAACGAATGCTGATCGCGCGTTGTCTGAGTGACGCTCTCGAGAGAACTGATGCTTCCCGAACAAGCGAGAGTGGCCGAGATGGCGCGATCATCACAAAGCCCATGCGGTCGTCACGTGTTCGGCTGGTCGAGTACCGAATTTTTGGTCGAGCACCGCAGCAAAAATTTCTCGAAAATTTTGGTCGAACTCCGAATTGTTCGAGTATAGAGTCGTTCGACTACCGAGGTATCACTGTATATATATATATATATATATATATATATATATATATATATATATATATATATATATACGGATTTTGAGCGAAGCGAAAAATCTATTTTTGGGTGAGATAGCCATGTCGTCCTGATGGAAGTTCCTATAGGGTAGCTTCCTAGGGTATATTACAACTACGGCGATATTCCCAGAGAATTTACCTTAAGGTACCAGAATTCTAACTCCTGGAGCGAGTATCCCTCGTGAAAGGGATATCGCGACATATCAGAGGACGTATTCTAGACACGTCACATGGCAATCTATGACCTGAACAGAGATTCGTCTCGTAGGAGGGAGATTGACGAGATACGAATTCGGGAAAGAAAAAGGGGAGCCGCTCCCAAGGCTTCCCTATCCCCCGATTCGTATGCGTGCCTGGCGCCAATCCTGGCGCCATCTGTATTCCTTGTAGCGTACACGAGGTGCTACAGATACTGTATGTAGGGAGGGGTCCTACAGCCCTTTCTTAGAAAGGCAAGGGCGGGTCCATCAGGACGACATGGCTATCTCACCCAAAAATAGATTTTTCGCTTCGCTCAAAATCCGTTTTTTGGGCTCTAGCCATGTCGTCCTGATGGAAGTGTACCAGAGCATTACTGTATCTGTGGATTCTCAGAACGTGCCGTACTCCCCGGAGATATTTATTCCCGGTCGACTAGACCTAGAGACCTAAGATGTTACCGTTATACATCTTTTCAACTAACTATAAACTATGTTAGAGCTTCCTGCCCCCTACAGGGAAGAGTCCTACTAGACTCTGGAAAGTCTTGAAGAGTACATATATCTATGTATGAATACCAGGCAAGCTAATATAGTGGTCTCGCCCTATATTAAGTAAAGCATAGTTTGTATAGAACCACTGCGTCAATATATTGACCAGTAATCCGCACAATACTTGTATTGGACAAAGGTTTATATCCGCATAGGAAGAAAATAATAAAACCGCCCTCGTCCCTTTATGGGACGGAGTCCTCCCATTAGGGGACTTACATAAACCAATGCAACATAGCTTGCAAAACAGAACAATTCTATCAGAATTATCCCAGATAAGATACATAGAATTAAAATGCTCAATTATACCAATAAATTGACACAGGTGAAAGAGACGCAAGGTTCTCAAGAACAAGTTTATTGACAGATAATAAACAGACAGGTTAACAACAAATATATATATTTATATAAAAGAGGGTAACCCAAAACTTTAAGCATAAGTATGATAGTAAACAGAACTTGTTTATCTGAAAGAAAAACCATTAAACACCACTTTAATAAGATACCAAGGTATCAAGTCATAAAAAATCTGTATTACAAATCAATCACATTAGCGTTAGAAACGCTTGGCACACATGTCTGAACTTATGCAAGGTTCACCTTTGAAGGAAGGAACAGTCTATATGGGCACTTGGTGCCTTCATTTAGTTTGTAGTACAGTATGTACCTACACACTCACCCTGGACTTAATCGTCCCAATTAAGACCACTGTTCCTCGCAGAGTTAAACAGTAGGGTTAACTACACGACCCACTGCTACCACAGATCTCTTAAGTTCCTCTACTTGCTTCGCATAGTGGCGAAAGAACACCCTGGAAGACTTCCAGCCCGTGTATGAACGGAGATGTTCAAAATCCATACAATTAAAGAAATTTAGGGATGAGGCAACTTTCCTCGGATCGTGACCTGCGGGTGTACTGTCAGGATCCGCTCTGCGAATAAAATATGTCATTTTCGCTCTGAGTTGATTCAGAGATAAATTTGAGCCTGATGTTTCTCCCCTGAATAGTTGACTACCCTTGAAGTCTGAAGTTCTACGAAGATAGACCTTTAGGCATTCTACTGGACATAGAGATGCATCTTCTTTCAGAGGGCAGATTCTCCAGGGACCCCACCTGTTGGTGGGTAACTCATTCTTGGCGAGAAACGTAGGATCCGGAAACAGGTTCAGCTCCCCCCCCATCCAGGAACTGAACACGACCTGCCTCTCTCGAGAGGGCTACGATCTCACTAACCTTGGCCCCGGACGCGAGTGCAAATAGGAAAATAACTTTTTGCATCAAATCCTTTAACGCACATTCTTCATTGCTCAACAAGGAGGCGAAATGAAGAACTTTGTCTAAAGACCATGAGATGGGCTTTGGAGGTGCTGAAGGTCTGAGCCTAGCGCAGGCTTTCGGAACTTTATTAAAGATCTCGTTACCTAGGTCGATCTGGAAGGCAAATAAAATGGGTCTCATCAAAGCCGATTTACACACTGAAATCGTGTTAGCTGCCAATCCTTGGCCATGGAGGTGGATGAAGAAAGATAAGCAGAAATCTGTTGAGATCTCCTGCGGATTCTTTGCCTTTACAAAGGCCACCCATTTTCTCCAAGATGACTCATATTGCCTTCTAGTCGATTTGCACTTGTATTCCTCTAGGAAGTCTATGCTGGCTTTCGAAATCCCGAAGCGCTTTCTCACCGCTAGGGCGAGAAAATCATGAGCTGCAGGGTCTGGGTTTTCTGTAATGAAGCGCAGACAGTCGACTTCTGGACTCGCTGGGTCAGAACTGGATGTGGTAGCGGCACGAACTTCATCTGTAGTTCCAACGCCAAGGGGAACCACATACTGTTCGCCCACTTGTGGGCCACTATTGCCGCTACCCCCTTGAAGGATCTCAGTTTGTTGAGGACCCTCAACAGAAGGTTGTGAGGAGGGAACAGATAAATCCTGGACCATCTGTTCCAGTCGAGGGACATTGCGTCCACTGCTTCCGCTAAGGGGTCCTCGTACGGGGACACGTACAGGGGCAACTTCT
The DNA here is from genome assembly GCF_036898095.1 of Palaemon carinicauda. Classification (NCBI taxonomy): domain Eukaryota; kingdom Metazoa; phylum Arthropoda; class Malacostraca; order Decapoda; family Palaemonidae; genus Palaemon; species Palaemon carinicauda. Next base: position 106,966,363 of record NC_090744.1, on the reverse strand, counting down.
TGTTGTCTTTCGTCGCAAAGAGGTCTATTTGCAGTTCTGGGACTTGATTCAGAATGAAGGAAAATGATCCTGCGTCTAAGGACCATTCCGACTCTATCGGTGTGAACCTGGATAGAGCGTCCGCTGTCACATTGCGGACTCCTTGAAGGTGAACTGCCGACAGGTACCACTTCTTCTTTTCCGCCAATCGGAAAATGGCTAACATCACTTGGTTGAGAGGTGGTGACCTCGACCCTTGTCGATTCAAGCATCTCACAACCACCTCGCTGTCTGTCACCAATCTTATGTGGATCGAGTGACGCGGGGAGACTTTCTTTAAGGTAAGGAGCACTGCCATAGCTTCTAGAAAGTTTATATGAAAGGTCCTGAATAGCTTGGACCAAGTCCCCTGGACTTTTTTCCGATGAGAGTGACCTCCCCATCCCTCCTTTGAGGCGTCTGAGTGAATCGTCATCGACGGGGGAGGTGGCTGAAGAAGAACCGACTTCTTTAGATGTCTGGCTTGGGACCAAGGTCTGAGAAGAGTACGTAGCCGAGGCGGCACTGGTCTTCTCAGGTCTCTTCGCGCGTTTGATGCATACCTTCTCCAAACTCCGGTTGCATCCTTTAGCTGTGCTCTTAGCACTGAGTCTGTCACTGAAGCAAACTGGAGAGAGCCTAGTACCCTCTCCTGTTCGCGTCTTGATATCCTTTCGGAATCTAGAAGTCTCTTGACAGAGCCCGCTATCTCCTTCCTTTTCTTCATTGGGATGGAGAAACTGTGTGACAAAAGGTCCCAGTGGATTCCCAGCCACTGGAACTTTTGGGATGGAGAAAGTCGAGACTTTTTCTTGTTGATCTTGAAGCCTAGGTACTCTAGGAACTGGATCACCTGACTGGAAGCTTGCAAGCATTCGGTCTCGGATGCTGCCCACACCAGCCAGTCGTCCAGGTAGGCTACTACCTGAATTCCCTTTAGGCGTAATTGTTTGAGAGCTGCGCTCGCAAGCTTCGTGAAAATCCTTGGGGCTATGTTTAGCCCGAATGGCATGGCTCTGAAGGCGTACAGTTTCCGTTGTAGCCTGAACCCTAGGTAGGGGGAGAGTCGACGGCTGATTGGAATGTGCCAATAGGCGTCTGACAAGTCTATAGAGACTGAGTATGCCCTCTTGGACAGTAAGGTCCTTATGTGTTGCAGTGTTAGCATCTTGAATTTGCAATTCACTATGAACTTGTTGAGTGGTGACAAGTCCAGAATGACTCTGAGCTTTTCCGAGTCTTTCTTGGGAACACAAAACAGCCTCCCTTGGAATTTGATGGACTTCACCTTTCGGATCACATTTTTCTCCAACAGTTCTTGAACGTACTCCTCCAAAATGGGGGTGGAGTGTTGGAAAAACTGAAGGCATGGGGGTGGAGTGCTGTACCAGCTCCAACCCAGTCCATTCTTGAGTAGGCTTTGGGCCCAGGGATCGAAGGTCCAGCGATCCCAAAATTTCATCAGTCTCCCTCCTACCGGTATCATTTCACTTGGACTGCCGTCCTGAGGTCTTGCCTCCCTGACCACGACCACCTCTGAATCCCCTTCCCCTTGAGGGGCGCCTAGACGAGCCTCTGGCTGCTCCTCTAGGTTTTACACGAAAGGAAGAAGACTGTCCTTCGAACGTTGGGGCGAATGTGGTTGACTGACCTGGCACAGCCTGGGGTACCCACTGAAAGGCAGTCGGGGTTTGTGCCACCATCTGGGGCACTGGAGGCAAAGGCAATTGCAGTTGCTGTTGCTGTCTATAAGGCTTGGCTGGCCGAAATGGTAGCCTAGTCTTCATATTCTTCCTCTTTGGTTGAGGACCCTCATCCGGGGAAGATTTTCTTTTGATAGCCAGGCCCCACTTCTGGAGAAGATTTCTATTCTCCACGGCGGCCTTATCAACAACCTCTTTGACCACATCGGTAGGGAAAAGGTCTTTTCCCCAAATGTTGGAGGAGATTAACTTCCTTGGCTCGTGTCTCACCGAAGCCCCGGTGAACACGAACTCCCTGCAAGCTCTCCTTGCCTTGACGAAGCTATAAAGGTCCTTCGTCACTGTGGCTAAGTGAGACTTAGCCACTACCATGAACATTTCATGGACCTTGGGGTCACTTGCCATCGTCTCGAGAGTAGTCTGATGAGACATTGAGGCAGCCAGTCTTTCTTTTGTCTCGAACTCTCTTCGTAAAAGAGATTCGGACAGCTTGGGGAGGTCCTCGCCGAATTGCCGTCCGGCAATATCAGCCTCCAACTTTCCCACTGAGAATGTCAGATGGACATCCTTCCAGTCTTTGTGGTCCATAGGTAGAGCCAGCGACAAGGGTTTACACTCCTCCAGGGAGGGGCAAGGCTTGCCGGCCTCGACTGCCTTTAGGACAGCCGCAAACCCTTTCTGTAAAAAGGGGAAGGCTCTATCAGGAGAGGACACAAACGAAGGGAGCTTCTTGCTCAATGCAGCTACCTTCGAATTCGAGAAGCCCCTCTCTTTCATCGAGGATGAAAGTAGGGCTTGAGCCTTAGCGTGGTCCATAATAATGACCTCCTTCGGCTCTGTCTCCTCCCTTGAAGCTGGTTCTTTTCTCAGCCGGACATAGCAGTCCGGATATGATGCCTTGCTGGGCCAGAATTCTACCTCCTCTAGGGGAACTGAACCCAGCTTATCCGAGATGACGATCTTTCCAGTCGTCATCGGCATGTGCTCAGCATACCTCCATGGGTTAGCATCTGAGCATATGGGAAGGTCTTTCACATTGAGCCTTTTCCGGGGCCCATGTGATTCTGCCAGGGACTGCATACGCAGTTCCATTGCAGCCGCCTTCTCCTGATTCTCCTTCTGCATTTGTTGGATCATTCCAACAATCGAAGAGAGGGCCTGTCCCAGTTCTACTGGGAGGCCAGCCGATGTTGAGGGGATAGGCTCCGGCATCTGAACCGGAGTAGCCGACACCTCGTCGACCTCATCCTCTACGACATCCGGGGTTTGAACTTGATCCTGACCTTCTGCCAGGAGGTCTTCTTCCAAACGTTCGTCCAGGTCAGACATCCTGTCACACAACTGGATGTCTTGCATCGCATCTGCGACTTCCTCGTCCACCTGGACTTGATCTTGAAGGATCTCCTCTTGAGGCTGGGGAATCACTGCCTCAGCTGATGCCTGGGGAAAAAGATACGCCCTCATCTTCTCACTTGGAAGATAAGGGCCAGAGGTGTTCTTCTTGAAGCCCCTTACCCAAGTACGAAGCTTTTCCCTAGCTATATCCCTTGATTCCGCCGTTCTAGGGGAATCAAAAGCCTCAGTAATCAGGTTAGTGCATACAGTACATACCTGAGGGTCCCAATACTGGAGATCATCCTTGGAGACAGCGCATGCTGCGTGTCTCCTACAACACTCATGTCCGCAGAGGTTCTTGCTGCGGACATTGCAGAAAACATTTCCGCACTTCGGAGGGTCCTCCTGTAAAGAGAAGAAATTTCCATGAGTATCAAGTGAACTATGTATCACTGGATATGCATAGTATAGCATAACAATTCATAAATGAAAGACACACACTTGTGTTTCCCTCACAACCCATTGTTGCAGCCTTCCAGATAATAAAATCAAAATGGTTTATCTCTACTAGAGTAACCAATGCAAGGTTTCCAGAGGAAACAGGTGGAGCTCACACCTAGGCAATGATTTTAAAAATCCTGGATAATAGACGGGGAAGAACTCTGCTTCCTGTCTGAGGGCAACAGCAAAGGGCTGTGTAAGAAAACACAATAGTGTTAGAAGATACAGTGCTGTACCTAAACTTTTACTATAGTTTTCTTCTTACTGTATATGCTATACAGAAGAATACTAGTACAGTATAGGAGGATGTGTGCCGGCCTGCCTTTGCCGGCCGGCACACACCACAATTAGCTTTAAAGTATACTACTTAACAGCTATAGGGCGGCAGCCCTCTGGTTCAAATGCCTGTGCCGGCGGCAGCAGCTGCCGGCCAGCAACAGCCAGTGTTGGCCGGCAATGATTGCCGGCCAGCAACTACACAAGGTAGTACCCAGCTGCCGGCCACACTCTTGGTGACCGGCAGACAAGGACTGACATAAGCCGGCCGGCAAAGGTACAAGACCGATGCCAGCCGGCAGCAAAAGAACCAGAAGACTACACCTGCCCGGCTGCCGGCCTCATAGGCCGGCAGCCGGGACAGGAACAGCACTAGAAGAAAATAGAATGGATGCCGGGATAAGAGTGTACACAACCCCCCAAGCCCGGCAACCGAAAGAGTGCATATAAGGAAGGGGAGAAACTTAATTCAGGCTTCCTTGACCAATGCCGTCCGGCTCTGCCGGCAGGCATGGATGAGGGACCAAGAGAGGTCCGGGCAGCACTCGAAAACATAAGACCCTTGCCGTCCAGCATCTCTGCCGGCCGGCAATGGGCTTAGTCAATCCATATCCCAACCTATACTAGGTCCAGAAGTAGAATGACATACGGTACAGTAATACCCCTGCCGGCCAGCTCTGCCGGCCGGCAAGGTACAGTACAGTAATGGCTAGGCCATTACGGAGATAGAGGGGGAAGGGACAAGAGGGTCCTGCCAACCTTGCTTTAGTGACAGATCACCCGCAGCCAAGAACTTTGTCTTAGCCTAAGGGAGATCTAAGGGAAAGGGCCAGCGCAGTAGTATAATACCTGCCAGCTTCCAGAGCACCAAAGCAAGGAAGGCGTTGCTACTCCCAAGGGAAGATTTATCCTCCCCGAGAACAGCAACAGGACTTAGTCTGGTCGATCACACAAGAAGGAATCATAACTACAGAAACCTTCGATAGTGACCTATAAGGGAGCTAAGCTCCCTTTGTAAGTGTTAGGTCAGCGAGGGAGACTCTGCCCCAAGCCAAACAACACGGACTCAGACTAAAAACTCTGTTGTTCTGTCCCTCTTTGAACCAGACTCTGCTGGAACAGGAAGGTACAGTAACACCCTAGTATAGTTTTATCGAAAATAAATTCGGAAAAAACCACTTAGGGATAAGCCCAAGGCTTAAACAGAGGGAAAGGGATTGCATACCTTCTCCGAAGAAAAGAAAGCAACCGGGGAGTATAATAAAGTATACTAAGGCTCCATAAGCAATTAGCCTAGGCACCAAGAGAATCGATTACCTAATACACCGAAACTCTCACGTATACAATCTTGGAAATATTCCACACAGTCTAAAATGTATAAAATATAGCCTAAAGCTTCAATAAAATTTTAATTACACTCGGAAAAACCAAAATCATGCATTAAGTACTAGGACCAAACGACTAGGCTACATGGCCTAGCGTAGGCCAGAATGGCGAATACTTCGCCAAATAATACTAAGCACGAAAGGAAATCCTATGTAAAGCTAAATAGCTAAAATTTATTAAGCAAAACAACCAGGAATGTCACTCTGACTAACTAATTTATACCTAGCGAGTGACAGTGTCCAGGACACCTCTGGTAGGCTACGGCTCTTGTATCAAAGATTAATCCTATTAATCACTCAAAATTTTACCAAGAGCCTACATTTATACATAACAGACACTATACTCAACTTATCCGAGGCCAACGAAGACGAAGAAGCCATGAAAAGCTGAATAAATCCAAGATTTGCGAGAAAAACAGGAAAAAACACCGAGTTGTTAAGCTACGCAAAAAGGAATACAGATGGCGCCAGGATTGGCGCCAGGCACGCATACGAATCGGGGGATAGGGAAGCCTTGGGAGCGGCTCCCCTTTTTCTTTCCCGAATTCGTATCTCGTCAATCTCCCTCCTACGAGACGAATCTCTGTTCAGGTCGTAGATTGCCATGTGACGTGTCTAGAATACGTCCTCTGATATGTCGCGATATCCCTTTCACGAGGGATACTCGCTCCAGGAGTTAGAATTCTGGTACCTTAAGGTAAATTCTTTGGGAATATCGCCGTAGTTGTAATATACCCTAGGAAGCTACCCTATAGGAACTTCCATCAGGACGACATGGCTTGAGCCCAAAAATATATATATATATATATATATATATATATATATATATATATATATATATATATATATATATATATATATATATATATATATATATAAGGAGAGAGAGAGAGAGAGAGAGAGGCCTAAGCAAAACTCCCAAAAGCGTAATTAACTGTTAAAAAACTTTACAAAGCTGCTCTTCATTACACCACAGCTAGTTTTGGAACGATGCCCAGGGGTATGATTTCAAGAGTTAGTTTTAACGTAGAAGTATCCAGACATAATTCATAGGTTTTTTAAAACATGATTTCGGTAAAGATTTGTAATTGCTCTCTATCTCATTTGTTTGTTTCGCTCAGCGTTTATTTTTAGACAATTCAGAAATAATGTGATGGAAGATGTTAAATCCTTTGCATGAGAAGAATTGGGGAATTTTGAATAATAATTTCACTATAATTGGTTGATTTTGAATTAATATTTTATTAGAATTGATTGTTTTGGAATAGAAATTTTATCAAAATTAGATGATTTGGAATAAGAATTTCACTAGTATTGATTGATTTGGAATCATATTTCATTAAAATGAGATGATTTGGAATCAGAATTTCACTAGAGTTGATTGATTTGGAATGAAAATTTCACTAATATTGTTTGATTTGGAATCAAAATTTCACAAGAATTTGATATGGAATAAAAATTTCACTAAAACTAGATGATTTGGAATCAGAATTACCCTAAAATTGCTTGATTTGTAATTAGAATTTCCAATTGGAATTGAATGATTTGTAGTAAAAATTTAGCGAGAATTGGCTGATTTGGAATAAAAATTTCACTAGAACTGGTTGATTTAAATTCAAAAGTTCACCAAAATTTGCTGATTCGGAATAAGAATTTCACTAAAATAATTAATTTGGAATAAAAATTTCACAAGAATTAGATGATTTGGGATCAGAACTTCCCTAGAAATGGTTGATTTGGAATAAGAATTTCTAATAGAATTAGATGATTTGTAATCAAAAGTTAACTAGAATTGCATGATTTTAAATCAGAATTTTACTAGAATTGATTTGTTTTGGATCAGAATTTTCAATGGAATTGGATGATTTATAATGAAAATTGCATGATCTTAAATCACAGCTTTACTAGAATTAGATTATTTGGAATTAAATTTGGTGAATTATTCAGTCAGGATCGGATGAAATCCAATTTGAATAATACAATGACTTATCTGAATATTGTGATATGAGATAGAACTCTATGATCTCATATGACTCCTGCTCTATACCTTAATCAGGATTGAATTTCAGTAAAATCTTAAATGACAAGAGCAATATAGTAAGCTGAATAAAGTAATATGAAGTGAATATTGGTGATTTGAAAAAGTAATATATTCATTAATGCGACAATCATCGATTTTAAGTTATTTCTTATGAAGGAACCATGTTTCTATGCATAATGAATAAAGGAATTTGGAAATTATATACTAAATTGATACAATTTAAAATACTAGAACGATAGAAAGAGTAAAATTATTTACAATCTTGTTTATTTCTTAACGCAATGGTCTGTTATCTACCCAAATGTCAAATGATTATACATTTATTATGTAGAACAGAGAGAGAGAGAGAGAGAGAGAGAGAGAGAGAGAGAGAGAGAGAGAGAGAGAGAGAGAGAGAGAGAGAGAGAGAAGAGTTCATTCATATTGAATTTCATTATTGTATTATTGCTGTCATTCAATCTCATTTAGCCATAAAAAATGCATTAGCACTTATTTTGCTCGGAGGATGTGGTGATCTTATATCAAATAAAAAAAAAGTAGATAAATTAATTAATGCACATGCATTGCCTATTAGATTTTCTCTCATAGAAGCAGCAAAAGAAATAGAAAGAAGTTTGAAAAATCTGCAAAATTGAAAACAACTGAATTAAATAATGAAGATGCATTGCCTAATAGATTTGCTATCATAGGAGCAGCAAAAGAAAAAGAAAAAAGTCTGAAGCTCCTAAAAAATAGAAAAAAAAATAATAAACCAATTAATGCACTCGCATTGCCTACTAGATCAGATATCTTATGGAGCAGAAAAAAAAGTTTGAAGAAATCACTGAATTTCTCAGCATAGTCATTACCTATTCACGCTGTTAGGGCGAAGTCAGTTCCAGAAATAAAAAAGAAATCCAGGTTCTCGACGCTTTCTGTGATGTATGCAGAGCTAAATCACGGGTGAAATCGAGTGTTTGCCTCCCTCTCGATCGCTTGGAACTCGATACTCCGGAGAACCTCGGAAGTTTATCGGCTGGCGGAGATGAGGGAACGGGTTTGCTCTGTGACTATTGGATTTCCCCTGTGCTAATCTCTTCACTTCTTGAAGTGAGGTATTGTGGATGAATGTAAGTTGATTAATACACTGTTCTGAATTGGAATTTGCTTTATTCATGTTTCAATCGTATGAGAAAGTATCAATATTATGAGATCAAAACTCAGCTTTTTAGTAATACACTGTTCGGAAGAAGAATTTACTTTATTTATGTTTTATCCGTATGCTAAGAAATTATTAATAATTTAAGATCAAAAACTTAGTTGTTAGTAATACACTCCGGATGAAGAAATTACTCAATTCATGTGTCATTTGTATGATAAGTATTAATATTTCGAGATCAAAACTCTATTTTTAGTAATACACTGCTCGGAATAAAAATTTACTTTATTCATATTTTATTCGTATGATAAGAAAGTTTCAATATTTCGAGATCAAAACTCAGTTTTTTAGTAATACATTGATCGGAAGAAGGATATCCTTTTTTCATGTTTTATTCGTATGATAAGTATTAATATTTCGAGATCAGAACTCCTTTTATTAGGAAATTATTACTCTTGCTTGCTACTGGGACTATGGAATGTGGACAGTCCGCCTGTTCTGTTAAGTAATTTGGTAATTATAGCACTTTTGCATTAGTGCGCATTTCGTTACTCAAGAATCTTCAATAGCTGTTTGCGAAATTTATCTTCTAAAGCCTTAGGTCTACCATACACCAATAAGTATTTAAAATATTCTTGATTACACCTACTGTAAGCCTACAAAGGAAAAGAGAATGGAAAACGCTAGAGTTTTCTAATACAATAACTGGATGTGAAATTAATTATCCAAAGTCTCGAAT
>NC_090744.1:106929727-106934727 GCF_036898095.1 Palaemon carinicauda | reverse complement strand
AATTTAGAGGAGTGGAAGTTAGTAAAAGAAAATTTTGTTGGGATTGCAAGTGATGTATGTAGCAAGAAGGTTGTTGGAGGCAGCATGAGGAAGGGCAGTGAATGGTGGAATGAAGGAGTGAAGGTAAAAGTGGAAGAGAAAAGAGGGCTTTTGAAGAATGGCTGCAGAGTAATAGTATAGAGAAGTATGAAAAATATAGAGAGAAAAATGTTGAAGTAAAGCGCAAGGTACGTGAGGCAAAGAGGGCAGCTGACCTGAGGTAGGGGTCAGGGATTGGGTCAGTCATATGAAGAAAATAAGAAGTTGTTTTGGAAAGAAGTGAAGAGAGTAAGGAAGGCTGGCGCAAGAATTGAAGAGACAGTGAAAGATGGAAATGGGAGGTTGTTAAAAGAAGAGGAGGCAGGGAAAAGGTGGGCGGAATATTTTGAAAGTTTGCTGAATGTTGAGGATAATAGGGAGGCAGATATAATTGCTGTTCCAGATGTTGAGGTGCCAGTGATGGGAGATGAGAATGAGAGAGAGATTACAATAGATGAAGTGAGGAGAGCACTAGATGAAACGAGAGTAGGAAAAGCATCTGGTATGGAAGGTATGAAAGCTGAGATGTTGAAGGAAGGGAGTGTGACTGTACTCGAATGGTTGGTGAGATTGTTTAATATGTGTTTTGTGTTGTCAATGGTACCAGTAGATTGGGTTTGTGCATGTATTGTACCACTATATAAGGGTAAGGGAGATGTGCATGAGTGTTGTAATTCAAGAGGTATTAGTTGTTGAGTGTAGTTGAAAAAGTGTATGGTAAAGTAATGATTAATAGGATTAAGGATAAAACAGAGAATGCAATCTTGGAAGTACAGGGGGGTTTTAGAAGAGGTAGGGGTTGTATGAATCAGATTTTTACAGTTAGGCAGATATGCGAGAAATATTTAGCAAAAGGTAAGGAGGTGTATGTTGCGTTTATGGATCTGGAGAAAGCATATGATAGAGTTGATAGGGAAGCAATGTGGAATGTGATGAGGTTATATGGAGTTGGTGGAAGGTTGTTGCAAGCAGTGAAAAGTTTCTACAAAGGTAGTAAAGCATGTGTTAGAATAGGAAATGAAGTGAGTAATTGGTTTCCGGTGAGAGTGGGGCTGAGACAGGGATGTGTAATGTCGCCGTGGTTGTTTAACTTGTATGTTGATGGAGTGGTGAGAGAGGTGAATGCTCGAGTGCTTGGACGAGGATTAAAACTGGTAGGCGAGAATGACTATGAATGGGAGGTAAATCAGTTGTTGTTTGCAGATGATACTGTACTGGTAGCACACACAGAAGAGAAGCTTGACCGACTAGTGACAGAATTTGGAAGGGTGTGTGAGAGAAGGAAGTTGAGAGTTAATGTGGTGCCTTAGATGACCGCGGAGGTAGCAGCAGTAGGGGATTCAGCATTATGAAGCTTCATCTGTGGTGGATAATGTGGGAGGTTGGGCTGTGGCACCCTAGCAGTACCAGCTGAACTCGGTTGAGTCCCTGGTTAGGCTGAAGGAACGTAGAGAGTAGAGGTCCCCTTTTTTTGTTTTGTTTAATTTGTTGATGTCGGCTACCCCCCAAAATTGGGGGGAAGTGCCTTTGGTATATGTATGTATGTTCTTAAGTATACCAAGATGCCATATTCAAATTTATATCTAATATACATACCTCTATAAACGTTTTTTTCTCCAAATTCAATTAATAAAACACACACACACACACACACACGAACACACACATATATATATATATATATATATATATATATATATATATATATATATATATATATATATATATATAATATATATATATATATATATATATATGGATACATTTATATAAATTTAGAATATACATACAAATATATATTCTATCTGTTTCTTTATTTCCTTTCCTCACTGGGCTATTTTCCCTGTTGGAGCTCTTGAGCTTATAGCATCCTACATTTCAAATTAGAGCTGTAGGTTAACAAATAATGATAATGATGATAATTATATACAGTATAACGCTTTTTAATATATCATATACTATAAAACTATGAATACCGCATTTATATAACGCCTTATATGCTCTCTCTCTCTCTCTCTCTCTCTCTCTCTCTCCCTCTCTCTCTCTCTCTCTCTCTCTGTAACCTAACAATTTCACAAATTTCCCTTCCCTCAGCCATCCAATCTCCATACCACAGAAAAAAACTCCTACTTGCTTCATTCAAAAACTTATCGAATACCCTTTTTTCTCGTAAATTTTTCTTCGGTTTTAATTTGAAATTTCTTCTCTCCAGAAGACAGACTTCTAATTTGCATATTCAGCAGATTCATCCCTATAACAGAGCGACAAGAAGAGAGGGTTTGGGTGTTTGAGAAACCCATTGTGTTATAGATGGCTAGAAATAGATTCGGGGAAACTAATGGAAAGATATTAATGTCTTGAAAGACGTTGGAAGATGGGAGGCTATTGGATTTTATTGTTCCTAAACATATTTCGGAAAATTTTACCTTTTGATGTATAGGGTATTGGCGTTCTTCCATTTCTTATAACAAAAAGGAAACAATGGGTCTGGAAAACTGTCTTCAGTACTCCATAAATGCGTACAATATAGATGGACTAGGAATTGAATTATAGTAGTGTGAATTTATACATGGACAGTTATACAGATTTCCATACAGGAGAAATAATCATTTAAATATGTGTTTACACCTACCTTTACACATACACCCATATATATATATATATATATATATATATATATATATATATATATATATATATATATATATATATATATATATATATATATATATATATATATATATATATATATATATATATATATATATATATATATATATATTCATCATTTAAAATACTTTCCATTTTTCCCACATATTCTTCCTTATCTAAAATGACAGTTCCTTTGCCTTTATCCGGTCTAGTAATGATAAGATTATCTCTATTGGCAAGATTCCTCAATATATCAAAATCTGTTTTCTTGAAAAAGGGGTGTCCACCTGGTTTTTAGTTTCCCAAATGCAGCATGTGATATTTCATATAGTTTGGATTGCGGGTTACCAAGATTCATGTCAAAGGGCAGAGATTTAAGCCTTTGAAATAGTGACTCTAGAGGTAGAAAAAACTTAGAGTAATTAGGGTCTGAAGTTCGGAAGACAGAAATCCAAACCCAACGACAACAGAAACTCTTCTCTTTTAGATAAAACATAATTAGAATAGTTAAAAAACAGTTATTCGGTCTTTGTTAGAATTTGGAATAAAAATACCCAAGCTTCTAAGTTTCCTATTATGACAATCTTGTACGGTGGAAACGTACTCAGAAATACTCTTATTAAAAAGTTGTTTAAAAATTATAGAGTCAATTAAAGTAAAAGAGTTACATACAGCTTAAAGAATATTGCTAACGGCATCATTATGATTGTGAACAAATTTTTGTTTATTTGTTATTTCTATAAGACATTTTGTGGCATCAAGATAAAATTGCGTTTGATATAAAGACGATCTATACAGTTTAAATTTGACAAAATTCGGTACAATGTTATTCAGTTGACAATACTGAAGAAATTCTAGATCGAGTTTGGCTTTCTCCAACTTCCTGACACGCCTCTCCAGAGTCCTGCACTGTGAGAGAAGTCCAGCTCCATAACGATGTCGAACAAGATCGTGAAAGTGAAGGAAGCCTCTCGATCTAATGCGGAGTAGGAAAAGCAACACAGAAAAAGCTACGAAACTCCATGCCGCAGGCAGCTCTCCGTTGGTTCCACTCACAGCAGCGCCCAAGTTAAAAGGAGTCCAAGAAACATCTTCGGTGAAGGCAGCAACAGCCAGTAATGAACACAAATTTCATGGTATGGATAGGGAAAGAGTAGTTCAAATTGTCCTTATTTATTATTCCCAACGTTTCGTGATTCTTAATCACATTGTCCAGGGCTAAAAATAAAACTGTATGTAACTCTTTTACTTTAATTGACTCTATAATTTTTAAACAACTTTTTAATAAGAGTATTTCTGAGTACGTTTCCACCGTACAAGATTGTCATAATAGGAAACTTAGAAGCTTGGGTATTTTTATTCCAAATTCTAACAAAGACCGAATAACTGTTTTTAACTATTCTAATTATGTTTTATCTAAAAGAGAAGAGTTTCTGTTGTCGTTGGGTTTGGATTTCTGTCTTCCGAACTTCAGACCTAATTACTCTAGTTTTTTCTACCTCTAGAGTCACTATTTCAAAGGCTTAAATCTCTGCCCTTTGACATGAATCTTGGTAACCTGCAATCCAAACTATATGAAATATCACATGCTGCATTTGGGAAACTAAAAACCAGGTGGACACCCTTTTTTAAGAAAACAGATTTTGATATATTGAGGAATCTTGCCAATAGAGATAATCTTATCATTACTAGACCGGATAAAGGCAAAGGAACTGTCATTTTAGATAAGGAGGAATATGTGGGAAAAATGGAAAGTATTTTAAATGATGAATCTAAATTTCTGAAAATTGGCGAGCCTAATTTTAATATTTTTAAAACCGAGGATAGAATTAATAGATTTTTTAAGACTCTTAAAAATGAAAAATCCATAACTGAAACTATATATATATATATATATATATATATATATATATATATATATATATATATATATATATATATATATATATATATATATATATATATATATATATATATATATTTATTTATATGGATACATATATATATATATATATATATAATATATATATATTATATATATATATATATATATATATATATATATATGTATGTATTACATGTATATGTGTATATATATATATATATATATATATATATATATATATATATATATATATATATATACATATGTATATATATATATATATATATATATATATATATATATATATATATATATACATATGTATATATATATATATATATATATATATATATATATGTATATATATACATATATATATATATAT
>NC_090744.1:106920950-106929227 GCF_036898095.1 Palaemon carinicauda | reverse complement strand
CTATTAGTTTCACCTGTTTTTAATCTTACTCCCCATCCACGAACGGCTCCATTAGGCTTAAATTCCCTAAAACATCTAATCCAAGTCAGCCGATAAGGTATCATTTCTCAAGACTCTGGAAGTTCGTAAGAAAATTATCTGGGTCGGACAGTCACCAGAAATTATCCTTAGCATTTCTCATATGTTTTTATTTATTTTTCTTTATTATCTTTTAGCTTTAAAATAGGCTAGATTTAATTCTAGGATGTCGATGTAAGTGCTTGAGATTTAAGTTGTTGTGGGAAATTAAAAATAGTTTTTGGTGTTTACTGAACTATATGCAAATATCAGTATTGACAAATCAACATTCATAAAAAAAAAACAGCTGTAGTTTTACCAGACTGTAATATATGATAACTTATTCCGAAGCTCAAAATTTTGTGAATGTTAAATTTAAGTTGCGGAATAATATAGACATACTTTAGATTGAAGGAATAATATAGGCCTACTTTAATTTGAATCGAAAAATAACGATTGTTCTTTTTCTTCTTCTTCTTCTTCTTCTTCTTAAAGGAAGGATCCATTTTTCAGCTGGGAGTTATTTTCCACATTCTCTTTAGGTCTTTTGATTAAAATAAAGAACCAAGTTTAATGAGCGGATGGAACTTTTGATATTCTCTCTCTCTCTCTCTCTCTCTCTCTCTCTCTCTCTCTCTCTCTCTCTCTCTCTCTCTCTCTCTCTTTCATCCTCATGTATTTGAGGATGCATGTTCATGTAGAAATTATATACATGTATAAAGGCATATGCATATATACTATATGCAAAGTACATATATATCCACTCAAATATACATATTCGTATTATGAATATAATTATGCATATATACCTACTTGTATATATTTATATATGTACATGCACATATAAATATTTATATATATTATATATTTGTGTGTGTATGTACCTGTATATTCATAAATATCCCATATTGAAATCTTTTAGGTCACTTATAAGATTTGATATCCCTTACAAGTATTCGAAATATTTATATACTTCTTAAATATTTGTCAAAAAATATCAAATCTTTTTTTTTTTACTCAAAGAAATCGATAACCTTTACAATTATTCGAGATATTTATATACTTCTCTGTACATTTTTGTCAAAAATATAAAATCTCTCATTTTCCGTATAATATTTCGAGTATACTACATAGATTTTTTTTTTCTAAATACTTAGAATTTCTGTTGTTATAAATAATGATTTCAATAATAAATAGATAAACTAAGAATTAACACTCATCTTTCACCACAAATCAATAAACACAAAGATCCAACACTCATCTCTCACCACAAATTCTCAAATGAAGAAACAATCAAAACCTCCATGTTTTCGAAAAAGAGTCGAAATGAAGCACTAGAAAGAAACATGATTACCAAAAGGCAACTGGGAATCAATGAACTTTTGACCAATTCCCGTTTTGTTATAGGAAAGCCTCATATGAACATTCCAGCCATTCCCATCCGGAATTGCTCTCGGAAAAAGGGATTTCGCTCTTCGGGGAAATCAAGTGTAGATCGTTCAGTGGTTTCAGATTTTATTCTTTTTTCCATTTTCATTTGATATATCTCCAGTGATTTAGGAAAAAAAGTATGTTGAAAGGAAAAGTGATTTGGATGTATGTCTAGTATTGCACCGCAGCTCTTACATGCGCGCGCGCACACACATACACACACACACACACACACACACACACACATATATATATATATATATATATATATATATATATATATATATATATATATATATATATATATATATTCATACGTGTGGTTTTCTGTGTATAAATATTTATATACATACATGCGTGTATATATATATCCGTACATATACAATTATATATATATATATATATATATATATATATATATATATATATATATATATATATATATATAAACATACATATATATATATATATATATATATATATATATATATATATATATATATATAATGTATGTATGTATGTATGTATGTATGTATTAAACAATGTATATATATACATATATATATGTACAAACATAATATTACATATGTAAGCATATATATATATATATATATATATATATATATATATATATATATATATATATATATATATATATATATATATGTATGTATATAAATATATATATATATATATATATATATATATATATATATATATATATATATATATATATATATATATATATATAATTGTATATGTACGGATATATATACACGCATATATATATATATATATTATAAATATATAAAATGTCGAATCCCATATGAGTAATGTTCATCTGGTTATACGCCAGCCTGCCGAGAAACTATTCTGTACACCATATATCAGTAAATTAGAATATTCGTTCAAGTAAAAACACTTGCGTCCTGAAGTCAGTAAATGATGATGAAATACATCATTTGAAACTCGAAAAAAAAAAAAAAAAATATGAACTAGTCGTTTATTTGATTCCTTACCAAATTATATTTATACTAACTTTGTACACTCGGGCACACTATTCTACCATATTTCTCTTCCTCTTGTTTTGTTAAAGTTTATATAGTTTATTTAGGAGACATTTATTTTAATGTTATTTATTTTTCATTTTTTTCCTTTCCTCACTGGGCTATTTTCACCGTTGAAGCCCTATTTTCACCGTTGGAGCCCCTTGGCTTATAGCATCCGGCTTTTCCAATTAAGGTTTTAGCTTGGCAAGTGATAATAATAATAATAAAAATAATAATAATAATAATAATAATAATAATAATTGCTACTTCTGAAGATTTCAAGAGTATCTAAGAACCTCGATAATATTCAATTATCTAAATCATTCATGTCATTACAATTAGACTTTTTTTGCAAAAGATAAAAATAATTAGATGACAAAGTAAAACTCCATTGAAAATTTGGTTTATAAAAGTAAAGGATGGAACTCTTTGAGGGTTGATCATTAATATATGTTTTTTTTTTTCCTTTTAAATTTTGATAATCACTCGAAGTTCAGCGTAAACTAGTGTTGTTTCTAAAGCCCTGTCCACACGACCAAGCATGCCCGACGGGCAAACAGTGATACCAGACCACAATAGTTTGTAAGAATGAGAGTTGTTGACGTTAGAGGCGGGAAAACCACAGACAAGGATCTGGCATCATCCAGTGTGGCCAAATCCCTGCCTTTAGTTTTCCCGCCTCTGACGTCATCAACCCCCATTTTCATTAACTATTGTGGACTGGTATCATTGTTTGCCCGTCGGGCATGCTCGATCGTGTGGACAAAGCTTAATAAATACTTTATTTGAAGCTTTTAAGTGTACTATGTAAAAAGAACATTTTCAATATACTAAATTTTTATCAAACTTGTATTTTATCTATTTTCACATTGGCTTAGTATTCTCTGACTTCCCAGATGAGTAAAAAAGAAACAAAAAGGAATTTCTAGTTTTGCTTTATAATTGATTCTGTCTAAAAAAAAAAAAAATATCTTTTCCAATATATCCACTGATGAAAGAAGGAACCTGACAGAATTCGAGTCTGCCACAAAGGGATTCCTTGTGAAATTACTTCATCCTTTTTATATTGGTTTTGTACGCATCTCGTACGAGAGGATACAAACCAATCTTTTTAATTTTATATGTAAAACCCGTTAGTCCTGTGTTGTTAGGGATGTCTGCCATCTGGTGGATAATATTTGCATCGCTGCAAAAAAAAAAAAAAAAAAAAAAAAAAAAAAAACACGAACAAAGAAAGGATGTGCATGAAGAATTTTCTTCCTTTCCAATTTCATGGAAAATTTATGTACGAGTCAAGAAATAAAGAACTATAGATTTAGGAAAATGTTTTAATACTAAGAGACTGAATTATTATTATTAGGCTGTACGAGTAAAACCTCATGAATTTAGACTAAAACAAAGTTCGTTGAAAGTTTATTGTATATCAAAAACCTCAATAATTTAGAGAGAGAGAGAGAGAGAGAGAGAGAGAGAGAGAGAGAGAGAGAGAGAGAGAGAGAGAGAGAGAGAGAGAGAGAGAGAGAGAGAGAGAGAGACCAATGCTCTTTTTTATCTCTTCTTCCTCCCCATCCTACATGGATTCTTCTTTACAAAATCCTTTCTGATCCAATTCCTCCGTCCTCTTCACCATCCCCATTCTCTTCTTATTTCTCATTCCCCTTTTCCTCTTCCTCATTGGATCCTACTTGACCCAATCCGGTAACTCATCTCTCTTCTTTCTCCCTCGTCCTCCATGTCTCCATCTCCACTAAATCCTTTTTGTACCAATTCCTCCTCCTCTTCTTTATCCTTATTCTCTTCTTATTTCTGATTCCCCTTCTTTACCTCCTCCTCATTGGCTCCTACTTTACCCAACCCTCTAATTTATCTCTCTTCTTCTTTCTCCCCGTCCTCCATGGCTCCAACTTCACTGAATAATTTTTGTTCCAATTCCTCCTCTACCTCTTCTTTACCCTTATTCTCTTCTTATTTTTCATTCCCCTTCTCCTCCTTCCTTCCTTATTGGCTCTTACTTTACCCAAATTCTCTGACTTATCTCTCTTCTTCTTCCTCCATATCCTCCATGGTTCCTTCTTTACCAAATCCTTTTTGTTTCAATTACTCCTCCTCTTCGTTATCTTTGTTCTCTTTCTATTTCTCATTCTCCTTCTCCTCCTCTTCCTCATTGGCTCCTACTTTACCCAATCCGCCTACTTATCTTTCTTCATCTTCCTCCATATCCTCATAGGCTATTACTTAACCAAATCCTTTTTATTTCGTTTCAATTCCTACCCCTTTCCTTATACACTTTCTCCTCCTTAACAATGTGCTCCTTTCGGGAGGAGGAACACTTGAGCGACTGTCTCGTCAGAGTAACGTAACGTTTCTCAAAAATGTCTCCTGACAATTTTTTTTTCTTTCTTTCTTTTTGTTTTTCTTTTTTTGCTACGACGCCTCGGTTCTACTTCTAGCCCTGCTCGGTTCCTTGTCACGGGATGCATTTCACACGAGAGAGAGAGAGAGAGAGAGAGAGAGAGAGAGAGAGAGAGAGAGAGAGAGAGAGAGAGAGAGAGAGCAGTAATTTAATTCTCTGCCTTAAATGAAAGTGGTGATTTGAGATCCAACTGTCATTTGATTTTATGTATATTTAATAACTTCGATACCATATTTATATTATCACGTGATATTAATTTATAAGCACTGTGTTATTTTGATATCTTAAGGATTTAGAATAAGATCAATCATGAATCAGTATTTAGTAATGTTAATAGTCTATGAATATTTGAATCTATTTGTGGTAGCTCAAGCCCAACTAATTACCGCCCAATATCCATAACTCCCGTATTATCTTAAGTTTTTGAACGTCTTCTGGCAAAACGTCTTAATAGGTTTGCTGAAGGTAATCATCTGTTCCTTAGTTTGCAATTTGGTTTTCGTAATGGCCTTAGAGCATGTGATGACCTTCTTACAATCTTACAATCTCAAAATTTCACTAAAATTAGATGATTTTGAATCAGAGTTTCACTAGAATTAGATGATATGGAATAAAAATTTCACTAAAATTAGATGATTTTGAATCAGAGTTTCACTAGAATTAGATGATATGGAATAAAAATTTCACTAAAATTAGATGATTTGGAATCAGAATTTCCCTAAAATTGGTTGATTTGTAATTAGAATTTCCAATTGGAATTGAATGATTTGTAGTAAAAATTTAGCGAGAATTGGCTGATTTGGAATAAAAATTTCACTAGAACTGGTCGATTTGGATTCAAAATTTCACCAGAATTTGCTGATTTGGAATAAAAATTTCACTAGAACTGGTCGATTTGGATTCAAAAGTTCACCAGAATTTGCTGATTTGGAATGAAAATTTCACCAAAATTAATTGATTTGGAATAAAAATTTCACTACAATTAGATGATTTGGGATCAGAATTTCCCTAGAAATGGTTGATTTAAAATAGGAATTTCTAATAGAATTAGATGATTTGTAATCAAAAGTTAACTAAAATTGCATGATTTTAAATTAGAATTTTACTAGAAATTGTTTATTTGGTATCAGAATTTTCAATAGAATTGGATGATTTATAATATAAAATGCATGACCTGAAATCAGAGCTTCGCTAGAATTAGATGATTTGGAATTAAATAAGTTGAATTATTTAGTCAGGATCGGATGAAATCCAATTTGAATAATACAATGATTTATCTGAATATTGTGATATGAGATAGAACTCTATGGTCTTATATGAAAACTGTTTTATAACTTGATCAGCACTGAATTTCAATAAAATCTTAAATGACAAAGACAATATAGTAAGCTGAATAAAGTAATATGAAGTGAATATTGGTGATTTAGAAAAAATAGAATGTTTATCAATTCGACCTTTATCGATTTTAAGAGTAATTTCTTATGAAGAAGCAATGCTTTTAGGCATAATTAAATACAGGAAATAGGAGATTATGCACCAAATAGATGCAAATTAAAATATTAAAACGACAGAAAGAATAAAATTATATGTAATCTTGTTTATTTCTTAACGCAATGGTCTATTATCTACCCAAATGTCAAATTTTCCGCATTTATTATGTGGAACAGAAAGAGACAGAGACAGAGAGAGAAGTTCATTCATATTGAATTTTATTATTGTAATAATGTAGTCATTTAATCTCATTTAGTCATGAAAAAAATGCGTAAGCACTTATTTTGCTCGAAGGACGCGTTCTTATATCAAATAAAAATAAAAGTAGATGAATAGATTGATGTACATGCATTGCCTATTAGATTATCTATCATAGGAGCAGCAGAAGAAAAAGAATGTAGTTTGAAAAATCTACAAAATTGAAAACAACTGAATCAAATAATGAAGATGCATTGCCTGTTAGATTTCTTATCATAAGAGCAGCAAAAGAAAATTAGTCTGAAGAATCTACAAAATAGATAAAAACTGAATCAATTAATGAAGATGCATTGCTTGCTAGATTTGCTATCATAAGAGCAGGTAAAGAAAAAGAAACAAGTCTGAAGATTCTACAAAATAGAAAAAAATAATGAACCAATTAATGCACTTGCATTGCCTACTAGATCAGCTATCATATGGAGCAGAAAAAAAAAAAAGTTTGAAGAAATCACTGAATTTCTCAGTATAGTCATTACCCATTCACGCTGTTAGGGCGAAGTCAGTTCCAGAAACAAAAAAGAATTCCAGGTTCTCGACGCTTTCTGTGATGTCTGCAAGAGCTAAATCACGGGTGAAATCGAGTGTTTGCCTCCCTCTCGATCGCTTGGAACTCGATACTCCGGAGAACCTGGGAAGTTTATCGGCTGGCGGAGATGAGGGAAAGGGTTTGCTCTGTGACTATTGGATTTCCCTTGCGCTAATCTCTTCTCTTCTTGAAGTGAGGTATTGTGGATGAATGTAAGTTGGGTGATACACTGTTCTGAATACGAATTTTCTTTATTCATGTTTCATTTGTATGAGAAAGTATCAATATTTTTAGATCAAAACTTATTTTTTAGTAATACATTGTTCGGAAGAAGAATTTACTTTCTTCATTTTTCATTCATATGCTTAGAAAGTATCAATAATTTGAGACCAGAACTTCGTTGTTATTAATACACTGTTCGGAAAAGAATTTACTTTATTCATGCTTTATTCGTATGAGAAAGTATCAATATTTTGAGATCAAAGCTTAGTTTTTAGTAATACATTGTTCGGAAGAAGAATTTTCTTTCTTCATTTTTCATTCATATGCTAAGAAAGTATTAATAATTTGAGACCAAAACTTCGTTGTTAGTAATACACTGTTCGGAAAAGAATTTACTTTATTCATGCTTTATTCGTATGATAAGAAAGTATAACTATTTGAGATCAAAACGCAATCATTTCTCGTTCTTGATACTGACACTTTGGACTGTGGACAGTCCGCCTGTTCTGTCAAGTAAATTTGTAATTGTAGCACTTTTACATTGGTGGGCATTTCATTAATCAAGAATCTTTAATAGTTGTATGCGAAATTTATCTTCTAAAGTCTTAGGTCTACTATACACCAATAAGAATATAAAATATTCTTAATTCACTTACTGTAGGCCTACAAAGGAAAAGATAATGGAAAAGGCCAGAGCTATCTTATACAATAACTGGATGTGAAATTAATTATCCAATCTCTTTAATTTGCTAAATGTCAATGAATGTTTCAAATACTTTTTACTGTAAATTCTAAAGAAGAAAATGAAAAATGTTGTAAACCAATTAAAA
>NC_090744.1:106895950-106913450 GCF_036898095.1 Palaemon carinicauda | reverse complement strand
CTTCAACAACTTGTGGGTTATTGTAGTCTAACTATATGGTATAAAGTGAGCCCTGCCTTTTGTTATAGGCACGAGACATGCCAAACCGCTATTTGTGTTTTTTTTCTCCTTGTGCTTCGTGTTTGAATTATTATATTTTGTGTATTCCTCCGTTATTAGTGAACTGATCGCCATGTAACTTGGTAAGTACATTCTACATGTCAGTATCTACCGATCCTATGAGCGTTTTTTTTTTCCAAAATGCTATATCACTAAATATAAATTAATTAAAAGAGTGAAAAAAAACAAAGAAATTTCGACACCTTGTTGATAAGCGTCTGGTTAGCGTGAAATTCTGTATGTCGACTCTAAAAAGGGAGTACCTATTGATCAGTGAACTGAAAGCTGTGTAAGACCATTAATATTTAATTTATTACGTAACTAATTCAAAAAGCATACTCCTTCTTTAAACACGAACGATCTGTCTGGAACGTGTCATGTGTATACTAGAGGAATACCTGCATTGACGCTCGGAGACTGATTTTTTTATCTTTTATTTATCTTTATTATAATTTAGCCTAATTTAAAGAATATTTACCTCTCGAAGTTCACAGAAAATAATCGTGTTTGGTGTTGAATAAAAGAGAAAAAACAGGATATTACAATGGTGCACTGGAATTGAATGATTCTAATCTTTATTGATTAGTAATAAGCGATTAATTTAAGATAACAATGAATTTTCAAAGTTGACAGAAATCAGTCTTGTTCGGTGTCAAATAAAAAGAGAGAGACGAGAGAGCACAGCATAGTTCTAGACAGCTCTGTAGACAGAACGATTCACCCTGTCAATGGCTAGCAATTAACGATTCATTGATGAGAACAATGGATTTCCAAAGTTCCGCCGCTTTCATTTCTGAAAACAATTGTATCTTCAGTCAGGAGTAGTTCCTTTGAAATTATTACATTTTCCGTTATGTTCAATTTCCTTTCATTTTATTTTACTAATCGTAATTTTTCTAATTCATTTCTACCTTGAGCGTTTATCGTAATGTGTTCAGTAGATATTTGAACTTATGTTTAAAGGCAAATGAATTATTATAGATATGCATTGTATGAATGTTAGTTTTGCTTTTGTTTGACGTTTTTGCTAATTTAGGGGTAAATAACTTTTGACCATATTATGATAAATATTTGTTTAGATTAATGTTACCAAATATATAGGATAACTTGAAATCCTAGGGTTAAAACAGGTAACATCACATTATAGCTTATAATCAATAGAAAATTCTGTAAGAGAATGCACATAGTTGCCTCTCTCTCTCTCTCTCTCTCTCTCTCTCTCTCTCTCTCTCTCTCTCTCTCTCTCTCTCTCTCTCAAAATCTTTAATTGGGTTTATATATTTTCTTCTCTCTCTCTCTCTCTCTCTCTCTCTCTCTCTCTCTCTCCTCTCTCTCTCTCTCTCTCTCTCTCTCTCTCAAATTTACATATTTTTTTCTTATTTGTCTGTTAACATGTAAATAAGTATAATGAAACTGGTACTTTTGTCCAAATGAAAGGCCGCAACACCAAGATTCTTTCACCACTCTTTATTGAGCAACTAACACTGCATTTCATATCTACCTCCGGCTTTATTGTCTATCACGGAGGAATTTTATAATATTGCCGAGCAGAAAACTTTACGGCCTCATTTCATATTCATGAACACGTCTGCTGTGATAGCAAGACTCCTGCTGCAATTGTGATATACGAGATCTGGGCCAAATGATTTAGCATAACATGAGTGTAGGTCAGTGAGACATTGTAAGAGAGAGAGAGAGAGAGAGAGAGAGAGAGAGAGGATGAGAGAGAGAGAGAGAGAGAGAGAGAGAGAGAGATCCTAAAGTTAGTTTGTCGTCATTAGAGAGAGAGAGAGAGAGAGAGAGAGAGAGAGAGAGAGAGAGAGAGAGAGAGAGAGATCCTAAAGTTAGTTTGTCGTCATTACAAAGAGAGAGAGAGAGAGAGAGAGAGAGAGAGAGAGAGAGAGAGAGAGAGAGAGAGAGAGAGATCCTAAAGTTAGTTTGTCGTCATGAGAGAGAGAGAGAGAGAGAGAGAGAGAGAGAGAGAGAGAGAGAGAGAGAGGAGAGAGAGAGAGAGAGAGAGTCTGTTTAGTTTATTCTCCCAAAGCTAGTTTGTTGTCATTATTGCAAGAGAGAGAGAGAGAGAGAGAGAGAGAGAGAGAGAGAGAGAGAGAGAGAGAGAGAAAGAGAGTGTGTGGTTTAGTTGATTTTCCCTATTTCCCAAAGCTAGTTGGTCGTCATTATTGAGAGAGAGAGAGAGAGAGAGAGAGAGAGAGAGAGAGAGAGAGAGAGAGAGAGAGAGAGAGAGAGAGAGAGAGGGTGTGTTTAGTTAATTTTCTCATACCTAGTTTGATTTCGTTATAGAAAGAGAGAGAGAGAGAGAGAGAGAGAGAGAGAGAGAGAGAGGGGGAGAGAGAGAGAGAGAGATCCTATCCCAAAGCAAGGTTGTCGTCATTATTGAAAAGATGTAAACAATCTGTCAAAGAATTATGAAAGATATCATCCATGGAAAAATCTTTCTGATAACTTTATAAGAAACACAGTTCAAGAAATAAACCTATAAACGTTTGATTCCTATAGATCAAGGGAAGACCAGTATTTGACTTTTAATTATAAGGGTTCAATTCTACCACCCTTTTCTAAATATTCTTGGCTTTAACATCAACAATATCTAAATTCCATCCGCCTAAGCTCTTTCCCTCGTCAAATTTTTAATACGAAAGTCTAATTATCCTATAGTTACTGCTTATATGTTTAATAACCCTTTGCAAACAATCTCCCTTAGAATAGAAAAGATAGTAACTATTAGAGTAATATGCACACATGCACAAACACACTCACAATCATCTCGTCCAACAATATCTTTCAGGCGAAAAGTTGGTTTCGCTCTCTGGCATCAATCTTCGAAAATAAAAAAAGAAATATTCAAATTAATATACAATGTATACTGTATATATATATATATACATATATATATATATATATATATATATATATATATATATATATATATATATATATATGAGTGTGTGTGTGTGCATGTATATATTATATATTTATGAATATACATTCTAGGCTACTGTATTTGAATACACAGACACACACACACACACACACATGTATATATATATATATATATATATATATATATATATATATATATATATATATGCATTCATACATGTATGTATGTATGTATGCATGTATGTATGTATGTAATTACACTCAAATTCAGAAGTTCACCAATTGTCTTCTACTCCCAACTAGAGGAAAGCAAATGACCATCGAGTGCCAGCGGACTATTTTATCCAACTTTACGTATATGCAGAGACTCTTTACCTTCAAGGGAAGCGAATAGAATTAAAATCCCCATCCGGCGTTATGCCTTTAAATGTAGTTCGCTGGCTTGCCCATCACGTTTTCAAAACTAACTCAGTTAGGGATGTTGTCACCGTCGATGGCCGACAGACTCCCTAACTAGGTTTGGAAGTTTTCAATTTATTTCTTAAGCGAAAATATGACTTTTTGTTTTTCCCTTGACGTTGATTTCATCTAAAACAATTTCGGTCTTGAAATATTGTTGTGTTATATTTACCAGTATGGTAGACTAGGGAAAAGAGATGGAGGGAATATATTTTAGTTCAGTGATATTGATGGTTATCAAAATATCAATTTAAGATACATCATCTTGAGTAGAGGTTATTATTGTTCGATGATATTTAAAAAAAAAAGAATGGCTAGTTTTCAAATTATAAATTTAATATAAATGATCTAGAGTAAACGTTATAATTTTTCCTTATTAATCTTAAAAGTACACTGTATTGTACTTGGAATCTTTCAGAGGTTTTAAAGAATTAGGAACAAGTGGATACTAAAGTATTTGGATATAAGTAGGAACATTTTGAAGAGAATAGATGGAAATTATAAAGCAAAGTTGCTGGGTAAGATAGGAAGATGCAAGAAACATTTTCTGCTATATGCAGTGTATTATATAAAACACTGGGTGCGCTCTTAAGTACTATGTTGATGAATAATGAATTTTATAAGGGCAGGATATATATATATATATATATATATATATATATATATATATATATATATATATATATATATATATATATATATATATATATATATATATATATATATATATGGTGCTACTCTAGCGTGATATCTATATATTCATGGGTTGTTATCTATGAAGAAGGGTAGCCACTGAAAGGAATATGTAAATACAGTCTCTCTCTCTCTCTCTCTCTCTCTCTCTCTCTCTCTCTCTCTCTCTCTCTCTCTCTCTCTCTCTCCCCGGCGCAATAAATCCCCAAATTTCACGTACGAGAGAGGACCAGTGATGTAAGAAAAAGAGAAAAACGAATTCTTCATTCTTGGTGTGCAAAAGCCGTAGAATTCCGACACTTCTCTTGGTTTCTATATTCTTTTTTATTTTCCGTCTGCTTCTTTCTCCGGAAATTGACTTACGTATTTGACGTGTCAGCAGATCTATTGTGGAGCGAGAGCTCGAAGATGTGAATGGGAAGAATTTTATATTAGATATTGATTTTATCCTTCCAAATACAT
This sequence comes from Palaemon carinicauda, assembly GCF_036898095.1. Lineage (NCBI taxonomy): Eukaryota > Metazoa > Arthropoda > Malacostraca > Decapoda > Palaemonidae > Palaemon > Palaemon carinicauda. The sequence goes on along the minus strand of NC_090744.1, from coordinate 106,908,836 downwards.
ATTGTGGAAATTCAAATGAATATGTATATATGCATGGGGACTCAATTGTTGAGATTCAAATGTACATGTATATATGTATGAAGGTTCAATTGTTGACATTCAAATGCATATATATATATATATATATATATATATATATATATATATATATATATATATGTGTGTGTGTGTGTGTGTTTGTGTGTGTGTATGTATATGTATATGTATATGTATATGTATATATATATATATATATATATATATATATATAATATATGTGTGTGTGTGTATGTATAGATAAAGACTCAGTTGTTAATATTCAAATTCATGTGTATATATGTATGAAGATTAAGTCAGAGAGACAGACAGGTAGTCAAAGTCTCTAAAGAAAGTCAGTTAGTTAAGAGTATGTAGTGACATACAGCTAGTCAAAGTATGTAGAGAGAAAGACAAATAGTCATAGTATTTAGGGACAGACATATGTTAAATATATAGAGAAAGACAAATATAGCAAGACACATAGTCAATGTATTTATAGACAGATACATATAGTCGGTAGGTATAGAGCCAGACAGATGGTCAAGGTACTTAAAGACAGAAAGATATAATTATATAGATACACATACTGTGAGCCAGAGCATGCACTCATATGTAGACATTTTCATCACTTTTTCTATATACAAAGTTAATTGGATTGACAATTAAGAAATTAGGAAAGGAAATACTAAAGAAATATAGAAACTCAAAGATGATTACTCATGTGAGAAATCATAGCTCTGTGAAGTACATCTCTGTAATAAACTTAATGAATTCTTGAATAATTTGGGATAAATTCTAAATTTGAATATATTATATTAGTGTCAGTCAGATGAAGCTCCGTAAAATTATGTAATATTTATTAAAAAAAATTAAAGATAGCACCGGGCTCAAATCTATAGTACATTTTGGAAATACAAAATGAATAGATCTATATAAATAAACATATACATGTATATATATACATGTATTAAATGTATGTATATATATATATATATATATATATATATATATATATATATATATATATATATATATATATATATATCATTATTATTACTTGCTGAGCTACAAGCCTAGTTGGAAAAACATAATGCTATGAGCCCAGGGGCTCCAACAGGTAAAAATAGCCCAGTGAGGAAAGGAAACAAGGACAAATAAAATATTTTAAGAACAGTAACATTAAAATAAATATTTCCAATATAACCTATAAAATCTTTAACAAAACAAGAGGAAGAGAAATAAGATAGAATAGTGAGCCTGATTGTACCCTCAAGCAAGAGAACTCTAACCCAAGACAGTGGAAGACCATGGTACAAATGCTAAGACACTACCCAAGAATAGAGAACAATGGTTTTATTTTGGAGTGTCTTTCTCCTAGAAGAGCTAGCTTACCATAGCTAGAGACTCTTCTATCCTTACCAAGAGGAAAGTGGACACTGAACAATTACAGAACAGTAGTTACAACCCTGGGTGAAGAAGAATTATTTGGTAATCTCAGTGTTGTCAAGTGTGAGGACAGACGAGAATCTGTAAAGAATAAGCCAGACGATTCGGTGTATGTGTACGCAAATGGAAAATGAACCGTAACCAGAGAGAAGGATACAATGTAGTACTGCCTGGCCAGTCAAAGGTTCCTTAACTCTAGTGGTAGTATCTCAATGTGTGGTGTGACTGGTGCCATATATATATATATATATATATATATATATATATATGATAAATTTTGCACATTTTTACGTGTTTTTCATATTCAAATAAGCCATATATATTTTTGATATATTAATGTCTGGATTCTCTTAACAACCTCGGGATCACAGACCCAGGCGAAATCTCACAAAGACAAGAGCTTGGCTCCGGCCGGGAATCGAACCCTGGTCGGCAAGCTTATATAGACAGTGACTTAACCCACTTGGCCACGAACAAAGATAAAAGTCAATGACAATTCTACTGTACTTCTACCTGTCGAATTCAGGTATTTTGTACTTAGAATTGAAATCAACCCATCTTCACCATCGTAGCCAATTGGTAGTTTGTTACTTGGCATTCAATTTATGATAAATTTTGCACATTTTTACGTGTTTTTCATATTCAAATAAGCCATATATATTTTTGATATATTAATGTCTGGATTCTCTTAACAACCTCGGGATCACAGACCCAGGCGAAATCTCACAAAGACAAGAGCTTGGCTCCGGCCGGGAATCGAACCCTGGTCGGCAAGCTTATATAGACAGTGACTTAACCCACTTGGCCACGAACAAAGATAAAAGTCAATGACAATTCCACTGTACTTCTACCTGTCGAATTCAGGTATTTTGTACTTAGAATTGAAATCAACCCATCTTCACCATCGTAGCCAATTGGTAGTTTGTTACTTGGCATTCAATTTATGATAAATTTTGCACATTTTTACGTGTTTTTCATATTCAAATAAGCCATATATATTTTTGATATATTAATGTCTGGATTCTCTTAACAACCTCGGGATCACAGACCCAGGCGAAATCTCACAAAGACAAGAGCTTGGCTCCGGCCAGGAATCGAACCCTGGTCGGCAAGCTTATATAGACAGTGACTTAACCCACTTGGCCACGAACAAAGATAAAAGTCAATGACAATTCCACTGTACTTCTACCTGTCGAATTCAGGTATTTTGTACTTAGAATTGAAATCAACCCATCTTCACCATCGTAGCCAATTGGTAGTTTGTTACTTGGCATTCAATTTATGATAAATTTTGCACATTTTTACGTGTTTTTCATATTCAAATAAGCCATATATATTTTTGATATATTAATGTCTGGATTCTCTTAACAACCTCGGGATCACAGACCCAGGCGAAATCTCACAAAGACAAGAGCTTGGCTCCGGCCGGGAATCGAACCCTGGTCGGCAAGCTTATATAGACAGTGACTTAACCCACTTGGCCACGAACAAAGATAAAAGTCAATAACAATTCCACTGTACTTCTACCTGTCGAATTCAGGTATTTTGTACTTAGAATTGAAATCAACCCATCTTCACCATCGTAGCCAATTGGTAGTTTGTTACTTGGCATTCAATTTATGATAAATTTTGCACATTTTTACGTGTTTTTCATATTCAAATAAGCCATATATATTTTTGATATATTAATGTCTGGATTCTCTTAACAACCTCGGGATCACAGACCCAGGCGAAATCTCACAAAGACAAGAGCTTGGCTCCGGCCGGGAATCGAACCCTGGTCGGCAAGCTTATATAGACAGTGACTTAACCCACTTGGCCACGAACAAAGATAAAAGTCAATGACAATTCCACTGTACTTCTACCTGTCGAATTCAGGTATTTTGTACTTAGAATTGAAATCAACCCATCTTCACCATCGTAGCCAATTGGTAGTTTGTTACTTGGCATTCAATTTATGATAAATTTTGCACATTTTTACGTGTTTTTCATATTCCAATAAGCCATATATATTTTTGATATATTAATGTCTGGATTCTCTTAACAACCTCGGGATCACAGACCCAGGCGAAATCTCACAAAGACAAGAGCTTGGCTCCGGCCGGGAATCGAACCCTGGTCGGCAAGCTTATATAGACAGTGACTTAACCCACTTGGCCACGAACAAAGATAAAAGTCAATGACAATTCCACTGTACTTCTACCTGTCGAATTCAGGTATTTTGTACTTAGAATTGAAATCAACCCATCTTCACCATCGTAGCCAATTGGTAGTTTGTTACTTGGCATTCAATTTATGATAAATTTTGCACATTTTTACGTGTTTTTCATATTCAAATAAGCCATATATATTTTTGATATATTAATGTCTGGATTCTCTTAACAACCTCGGGATCACAGACCCAGGCGAAATCTCACAAAGACAAGAGCTTGGCTCCGGCCGGGAATCGAACCCTGGTCGGCAAGCTTATATAGACAGTGACTTAACCCACTTGGCCACGAACAAAGATAAAAGTCAATGACAATTCCACTGTACTTCTACCTGTCGAATTCAGGTATTTTGTACTTAGAATTGAAATCAACCCATCTTCACCATCGTAGCCAATTGGTAGTTTGTTACTTGGCATTCAATTTATGATAAATTTTGCACATTTTTACGTGTTTTTCATATTCAAATAAGCCATATATATTTTTGATATATTAATGTCTGGATTCTCTTAACAACCTCGGGATCACAGACCCAGGCGAAATCTCACAAAGACAAGAGCTTGGCTCCGGCCGGGAATCGAACCCTGGTCGGCAAGCTTATATAGACAGTGACTTAACCCACTTGGCCACGAACAAAGATAAAAGTCTATGACAATTCCACTGTACTTCTACCTGTCGAATTCAGGTATTTTGTACTTAGAATTGAAATCAACCCATCTTTACCATCGTAGCCAATTGGTAGTTTGTTACTTGGCATTCAATTTATGATAAATTTTGCACATTTTTACGTGTTTTTCATATTCAAATAAGCCATATATATTTTTGATATATTAATGTCTGGATTCTCTTAACAACCTCGGGATCACAGACCCAGGCGAAATCTCACAAAGACAAGAGCTTGGCTCCGGCCGGGAATCGAACCCTGGTCGGCAAGCTTATATAGACAGTGACTTAACCCACTTGGCCACGAACAAAGATAAAAGTCAATGACAATTCCACTGTACTTCTACCTGTCGAATTCAGGTATTTTGTACTTAGAATTGAAATCAACCCATCTTCACCATCGTAGCCAATTGGTAGTTTGTTACTTGGCATTCAATTTATGATAAATTTTGCACATTTTTACGTGTTTTTCATATTCAAATAAGCCATATATATTTTTGATATATTAATGTCTGGATTCTCTTAACAACCTCGGGATCACAGACCCAGGCGAAATCTCACAAAGACAAGAGCTTGGCTCCGGCCGGGAATCGAACCCTGGTCGGCAAGCTTATATAGACAGTGACTTAACCCACTTGGCCACGAACAAAGATAAAAGTCAATGACAATTCCACTGTACTTCTACCTGTCGAATTCAGGTATTTTGTACTTAGAATTGAAATCAACCCATCTTCACCATCGTAGCCAATTGGTAGTTTGTTACTTGGCATTCAATTTATGATAAATTTTGCACATTTTTACGTGTTTTTCATATTCAAATAAGCCATATATATTTTTGATATATTAATGTCTGGATTCTCTTAACAACCTCGGGATCACAGACCCAGGCGAAATCTCACAAAGACAAGAGCTTGGCTCCGGCCGGGAATCGAACCCTGGTCGGCAAGCTTATATAGACAGTGACTTTGTGAGATTTCGCCTGGGTCTGTGATCCCGAGGTTGTTAAGAGAATCCAGACATTAATATATCAAAAATATATATGGCTTATTTGAATATGAAAAACACGTAAAAATGTGCAAAATTTATCATAAATTGAATGCCAAGTAACAAACTACCAATTGGCTACGATGGTGAAGATGGGTTGATTTCAATTCTAAGTACAAAATACCTGAATTCGACAGGTAGAAGTACAGTGGAATTGTCATTGACTTTTATCTTTGTTCGTGGCCAAGTGGGTTAAGTCACTGTCTATATAAGCTTGCCGACCAGGGTTCGATTCCCGGCCGGAGCCAAGCTCTTGTCTTTGTGAGATTTCGCCTGGGTCTGTGATCCCGAGGTTGTTAAGAGAATCCAGACATTAATATATCAAAAATATATATGGCTTATTTGAATATGAAAAACACGTAAAAATGTGCAAAATTTATCATAAATTGAATGCCAAGTAACAAACTACCAATTGGCTACGATGGTGAAGATGGGTTGATTTCAATTCTAAGTACAAAATACCTGAATTCGACAGGTAGAAGTACAGTGGAATTGTCATTGACTTTTATCTTTGTTCGTGGCCAAGTGGGTTAAGTCACTGTCTATATAAGCTTGCCGACCAGGGTTCGATTCCCGGCCGGAGCCAAGCTCTTGTCTTTGTGAGATTTCGCCTGGGTCTGTGATCCCGAGGTTGTTAAGAGAATCCAGACATTAATATATCAAAAATATATATGGCTTATTTGAATATGAAAAACACGTAAAAATGTGCAAAATTTATCATAAATTGAATGCCAAGTAACAAACTACCAATTGGCTACGATGGTGAAGATGGGTTGATTTCAATTCTAAGTACAAAATACCTGAATTCGACAGGTAGAAGTACAGTGGAATTGTCATTGACTTTTATCTTTGTTCGTGGCCAAGTGGGTTAAGTCACTGTCTATATAAGCTTGCCGACCAGGGTTCGATTCCCGGCCGGAGCCAAGCTCTTGTCTTTGTGAGATTTCGCCTGGGTCTGTGATCCCGAGGTTGTTAAGAGAATCCAGACATTAATATATCAAAAATATATATGGCTTATTTGAATATGAAAAACACGTAAAAATGTGCAAAATTTATCATAAATTGAATGCCAAGTAACAAACTACCAATTGGCTACGATGGTGAAGATGGGTTGATTTCAATTCTAAGTACAAAATACCTGAATTCGACAGGTAGAAGTACAGTGGAATTGTCATTGACTTTTATCTTTGTTCGGGGCCAAGTGGGTTAAGTCACTGTCTATATAAGCTTGCCGACCAGGGTTCGATTCCCGGCCGGAGCCAAGCTCTTGTCTTTGTGAGATTTCGCCTGGGTCTGTGATCCCGAGGTTGTTAAGAGAATCCAGACATTAATATATCAAAAATATATATGGCTTATTTGATATATATATATATATATATATATGTATGTATGTATGTATAATATAATATACTGCATAATGATAATTATATCATTATTAATAATAACATTTTAAATATTATTATTATTATTATTATTATTATTATCATTAATGTTAATATTATTATTATTATGATTATTAATATTATTATCATTATTATTATTATTACTATTATTATTATTAATATTAATATTATCAATATTATTATTATTATTATTAATAGTATTATTATTATCATAATTATCAATATCATTATTAATATTATTATTATTATTATTTTCACCATTATTATCATGTATAATAATAATAATAATAGTAATGAAAATGATAATGATAATGATGCACGATGTAATTATCATTTTATTCTTTTAACAAGTTTTGGCTTTTGATGCCTTTTTTTAATTTTCCCTCTCAGGAAATTTATACACATTCTCAATAAACAAGAACCCAACGCGAATGCCTGTGAATGCAAAAAACATGATATAATAACGCAACTAAATTACATTATAACCAACAAGGGTAAAATTACCTCAGAAATTCACCGATGGAATTATTCATCCCCTTCGACTGTGATAACAGCTTCCATTTTAGCTATTTCATTTGAGTCATCAAAGGAAAAGGAAAAAAAAAAAGGTCGGAATTCGAACACGAGTAAAACATTGATGAACTTTTGAAACTACGTTGCTCATTTTGGGCATTTTATGTCTCTCTCTCTCTCTCTCTCTCTCTCTCTCTCTCTCTCTCTCTCTCTCTCTCTCTCTCTCTCTCTCTCTCTCTCTCTAACAAATTCGGAACCTAATTCAAACTTTTTTTTTTTTCCTATTCAGAGGCGAACGTTTATATGTGGAGAGCTTCTGATGTTTTTTCCACTACCTGTCTCTATCCATTTCAGTCCTTGGATCTTTCAATATATATATATATATATATATATATATATATATATATATATATATATATATATATATATATATATATATATATATGGCCCGTATTTTGTAATAATGTTGATTTGATCGAAATACTAGAAATAAATCCAGCCTATTTTAATGCTTAAAGATAAAGAAAAATAAATAAAAACTTTTCCCTGAGAAACGCTGAAGATAATTTCTTGTGACTGTCCAATCTATATGTGGTGGAAATTTCATAAAATTCTGATGAGTACTTTTTACGTAATCTTGTCCACAGTCACACTGACAAATAGATAAAAAATAAATAAAAAAATAAACAAATATATAAAAAAAATAAATATTAAAATAAATAAATAAATAAATATTAAAATAAATAAATAAATGAATAACTAAATAAATAAACTGACTTGAAAACATAACCCTGGAGAAGCTAAAAATATGTTCTCGACAAAAATTACATACTGTACTTAATAACTGAGGAATTTATTTTTGAACCTAAATATTTCATCAAATTGACGTGTCTGTAAGATTAATATTTATAACGCCAGAAATATTGAAAACAAAAATGCCACCGTGAGTAATTAGGAGTACTTTCGATAATAGAAAGAAGTTAGAAAAATCTACAAAATTGAAAACAACTGAATCAAATAATGAAGATGCATTGCCTTCTAGATTATCCATCATAAGAGCAGCAAAAGAAAAATCAAGTCTGAAGAATCTACTAAATAGAAAAAAAACTGAATCAATTAATGAAGATGTATTGCCTACTAGATTAGCTCTCATAGGAGCAGCAAAAGAAAAAGAAAAAAGTCTGAAGATTCTACAAAAAGAAAAAAAATAATAAACCAATTAATGCACTTGCATTGCCTACTAGATCAGCTATCATATAGAGCAACCAATAAAGGTTTAAAGAAATTACTGAATTTCTCAGCATAGTCATTACCCATTCACGCTGTTAGGGCGAAGTCAGTTCCAGAAACAAAAAAAAAAAAAAAACAAAAAAAAAAAAAAAAACTCCAGGTTCTCGACGCTTTCTGTGATGTATGCAAGAGCTAAATCACGGGTGAAATCGAGTGTTTGCCTCCCTCTCGATCGCTTGGAACTCGATACTCCGGAGAACCTCGGAAGTTTATCGGCTGGCGGAGATGAGGGAAAGGGTTTGCTCTGTGACTATTGGATTTCCCCTGCACTAATCTCTTCTCTTCTTGAATGAGGTATTGTGGATGAATCTAAGTCGAGTGATACTCTGTTCGGAAGTAGGATTTAGTTTATTCATGTTTCAATCGTATGATAAGAAAGTATCAATATTTTGTGATCAAAACTTAGTTTTTTAGTATAAATTGTTCGGGAAAAGAATTTGCTTTATTCATTTGTTTCATTCGTGTAAGAAAGTATCAATATTTCGAGATGAAAACTTAGTTTTTAGTAATACACTGCTCGGAATTTTACTTTATTCATTTTTTATTCGTATAAGAAAGTATCAATATTTACAAATCAGAACTCAGTTTTTTTTTGGAGTAATACACTGCTCGGAAGAAGAATTTACATTATTCATGTTTTATTCCTATGATAAAAAATTAGTAGTATTTCGAGATCAAAACTCAGTTTTTTAGTAATACATTGATCGGAAGAAGAATTTACTTTATTATTGTTTTATTTTTTATGATAAAGTATTAATAATTTGAGATCAATACTCAGTTTTTAGTAATACACTGTTCTGAAGAAGAATTTTCTTTCTTAATTTTTCATTCATATGCTAAGAAAGTATTAATACTTTGAGATCAAAACTTAGATTTTTAGTAATACACTATTCGGAAGAATTTCCTTTATTCATGTTTTATTCGTATGATAAGAAAGTATCAATATTTCGAGATCAAAACTCAGTTTTTTAGTAATACATTGAACGGAAGAAGAATTTCCTTTATTCATGTTTTATTCGTAAGATAATTATTAATATTTTGAGATCTGAACTAAGTTTTTTAGGAAATTATTACTCGTGCTTGCTACTGGGATTATGGACTGTAGACAGTCCGCCTGTTCTGTCAAGTAAATTTGTATTTGTAGCACTTTTACATTGGTGGTAATTTCATTAATCAAGAATCCTTAATAGTTGTATGAAAAATTTATCATCTAAACCCTTAGGTCTACTATATATCAATAAGTATATAAAATATTCTTAATTACACTTACTGTAGGCCTTCAAATGAAAAGAGAATGGAAAACGCGAGAACTTTCTTTTACAATAACTGGATGTGAAATTAATTATCCAAATTCTTGAATTTGCTAAACACCAATGAATGTTTCAAATACTCTGTAATGTGAATTATAAAGTATAAAACGAAAAATTAAATAGCTTTTTTCGATTTTATAACCCAATTAAAAGAAATGGATTACGATGAATAGAGATCAACATCATATTTCTCTTGTATTTTCCTTGAAATATAATGAAGTATAATGATGCATTATATTCTAATTAATCCCTTATATTCTATGTCTCATTACAGTTTTTATCTTCCTCTTTTTGAAAACTGTTTTCGATGATTGATATCCTTCACCATCATCAAACAGATCAATTTATAAGATTAATAATTCCTAATAAGATATAATCATATTTCCTTGAAATGCGTTACTATTATTACCATCATCCTCCTCATTTTTGTATAAACCTTTCCCTTGAAATGTGATTAGCAATTAATCATTATCATTTTCCCGGAACTAATTTAAGTTTAATTCCACCCTTTCCTTATAATTTTCCCGTAACTAATTCAAGTTTAATTCAACTGGCAGGACTATGTGTGAACAGAACTTCCGCGCAGAACCCCGACTCTCAAAGTTAGTTAAAGACAATGACCTTATCTAAGCTTAAATTGAATTTGAGTTTTCCTATATCCCGTAAGATACGATGTTAGGTGAACGCATTGCAAGTAGATTGCGACTGCGTATATAGAAGCGTATACAATTTGCGTAATTTTCGTGGTTATAAAATTGGTCCTGGTTATGTGATTAGTTTGGTTTCAGTAATTCCGAAATCAATGAACGTGATGGTTTGATATGGAATATTTAGTGAATGTTTTATCTTGATTCTTTCATTTTGAGATTAGATATGAAATTCTAAAAAATCATTTATGTATTTAAAAAAGAGTCATGAAATTTGGTAGCAGAAATCCCAACAATCATTGAGATAAGAGCGTTGAGAAATCCATTCGTCTTTTTCCTTGTTCTTAACTACAATTCATTAGATAACCCAAAGGAAGATAGCCATCGAATGAAATAGAATATATATATATATATATATATATATATATATATATATATATATATATATATGTGTGTGTGTGTGTGTATATATATACATATATATATATATATATATATATATATATATATATATATATATTTATATATATATAAATATATATATATATATATATATATATATATATATATATATATATATGTATATATGTATATATATATATATATATATATATATATATATGTATATATGTATATATATATATATATATATATATATATATATATATATATATATATATATATGTATATATGTATATATATATATATATATATATATATATATATATATATATATATATATGTATATATGTATATATATATATATATATATATATATATATATATATATATATGTATATATGTATATATATATATATATATATATATATATATATATATATATATGTATATATAAATTATGCTTTATAAAGCATTGATAATTAATAGAGAAAACATATCCTTCCAGTTTTAATTAGAAATAAGGATACAATATTTGGATATGAAAAGAGGAGCTTCGAACCACTGTAAAGTTTTTGAAAGATTGAATTATATTAAATTAATTTTGAGTTAACTTTGGGAGAGATAAATGTAATCTAAATTAAGAATTGTCTATAATATCATCAAATCGAAAATATCATCGTCACTACTACCTTCATCATCTCATGCTCTCTTTAAGAATCAACCTCCCCCCCCCCCCCCCCCCCCCCGACACACACACACACACACACACACACGCACGCACACACCCCTCATCTTTATTTTTTTCCTGCCCGTATCGTTATCTTCCCATCGCCTCTTGAAATATATCTGCAGATCAGTAATGGAAGTTTCATTAGCCGAGCTGGTCTGAATCAAGGTCTACCTCCGGTCTGGATGGAAACTCCATTCTTCCTTCGGTCTCGAAGTTGGCTGAACTCCGCCATCCAAATTTGATCCAGTCCTGATCCGAGTTTGATCCGTTTGTCATCCGAATTTCACAGATATTATAGAAAGTTAGCTGCCGGCAGATGGGCTAATTTGAATTAGATATTGTTTATTGGCTTTTCCTTCCGTTTGTGTATTCGGTTTTCAGATTTTCCCTGACTGAAGAAGTATTATTATCTTAATAAATAGTGTTATGCAATTATGATCCTTCGTCTTATTTTTCTGATTGTGAGAAATTTATTATTCAAAATGATTAATCTTGAAACCACGGCTGCCTTTATTGTGTCAGTGAAAATTCCCTACTGTACGTACGTTCATGCACCCAATATAAATAATAACGAATGAAGTAAATTGATGAAAATGGAAAACGAAAGACAGAATAGAAAATCAATTCTTTTTTTTTTAATAGCATTATTAAAAGGAAGGCCCCACTTGGTGGTCTCTGGATGTTTCCTCTGAAATTATATATATATATATATATATATATATATATATATATATATATATATATATATATATATATATATATAAATAAAAATAATAATAATAATAATAATAATAATAATAATAACACCATTGGTAGAGAAAATTATAATAATAATAATAATAATAATAATAATAATAATGGTAAGAGATTGATAATAACCAGAAGACTTTCCACTTCCTTAATCATCTCCCTCATCTCCCTGACATTTCCTCTCACGCGTTCATCTCCACATGATTTATTTGACCAATTAATCACTAGTGTCTCCCCATCTCTCCTCCAATGATTCTACTCATCCTTCATTATCCAGTGACTCGCGTCATTCCTCATTATCCAATGACTTGATTTATTCTTCGCTTCTATCCGGAACCATTCCGGCCCTTCGATAAATCATAACTGGATATTCCATTAAAGGTAGCTTGCATATGTATGGTGTTTATTCATGGCCGGATGCGTATGCAAATTGGGGGCAAATGCGGGAATTTATTGCATTGCG
>NC_090744.1:106890950-106893450 GCF_036898095.1 Palaemon carinicauda | reverse complement strand
ATATATATATATATATATATGAAATATATATATATATATATATATATATATATATAAATATATATAAATACATACATATATATATATATATATATATATATATATATATATATATATATATAGAATCGCGCAAGACAAATATATATACCGCTTATATTCCTAAATATAATCTTGAAAAAATCTTAATGATATTCGCTGCATAAATGACAGAGACCGATTTAAAAGCTTTCGTTAGGTTTTACTTTTGTAATCCTGATTATAGTTTATACATAAGAGTAAAGAACTGCTAGTTAAACGGTGATTAGAATGACAAAAGAAATGTTTATATTGCTAATCAAGTCCAAATAATTTGTTAGGTTGGCAATATTAATTTGATATTATTCCCCTATGGCAGCTCTCTCTCTCTCTCTCTCTCTCTCTCTCTCTCTCTCTCTCTCTCTCTCTCTCTCTCTCTCTCTCTCTTATGCAGAGAACCTTCTACACTACAAAAGACCATGCTTTATCTCAGAGCTAATTCTATATGGACTCAACTAAGTTGTTTTAAAGACTTTTTTTATTACAATCAAAGTTTGAGAATTACATTTTCTTCAGCGTAGAAGCACTGGAGCATGGAAGCATGTTTGTGTATCTTATTTCTTTCCTTCTTTACAGCATGACTGTAGAAAGAAATAACCTCGGAACAAGGTTTTTTCTTAGTATAAGTAGTTGTTTATTTGTGTGCGTTACGTCAACAACTTGTGGGTTATTGTAGTCTAACTATATGGTCTCAAATAAGCCCCGCCTCTTGTTATAGGCACGAGGCTTACTAAAACGCTATTTGTGTTTTTTCCTTGTGCTTCGTGTTTAAATTATCCTTTTATTGGCTATTTCTCAGTAATTCGTGAACTAATCGTCATGTGACTTAGTAAGTACATTCTACATGTCAGTATCTAGCGATCCTGTGAGCGTTTTTTTTCCAAAATGCTATCTCAATAAATATAAATTAATTAAAATAGTGAAAAAACATGAGATTTCGACAACTAGTTAATAAGCGTCTTGTCAACGTGAAGTTCCGTGTGTCGACTCTAATAGGGAGTACTTATTGATCCGTGAATTGAAAGCTGTGTCAGACCATTAATTGTTAATTTATTAAATAACTTATTCAAAAAGCATACTCCTTCCTTAAACACGAACGATCTGTCTGGAACGTGTTATGTGTATACTAGAGGGATACCCACATCGACGCTCGGAGCCTGATTTTCTAATATATATTTTATTTGTGTGATTAGAATTTAATTTTAAGAATATTTACCTCTCGAAGTTCACAGTAAATAGTCTTGTTTGGTGTCAAATAAAATGAAGATTACAATGTTGCAATTCGATTTGATTACTCTAATCTTTATTGATAAGTAATAATTAGCGATTCATTTAAGAAAACGATGGATTTTCAAAGTTGACAGAAATTAGTCTTGCTCGGTGCCAAATAAAAAGAGAGAGAGACGGGAGAGCACAGCATCGTTCTAGACAGTGCTGTTAGACCACGATCCAGATATATATATAGACTTTGTGTTAGACAGAACGATTCACGCTGTCATTGGCTAGTAATTAACGATTCATTGATGAGAACAATGGATTTCCAAAGTTACGCTGCTTTCATTTCTGAAAACAATTATAGCTTCAGTCTATAGTAGTTCATTTGATTTCCATTTATTCTAATTTATTAACCGTCATTTTTCTAATTCATATCTACCTTGCGCGTTTACCATAAGGTGTTCAGTAGATATTTGATATTTCTTATAACTTGTGCTTAAAGGCTAATGAGTTATTGTAGATATACATAGTATGCATCCTAGTTTTGCTTTTGTTTGACTTTTTTGCTAATTTACGGGTAAATATATTTGGACCTTATTATGCTGTCAATATTTATTCAGATTCATATTAACAAAATATATAAGATAACTTAAAATCTTAGAAGAGAATATATAACATCGCATAATAGCTTATAATAGTAAGAAAATTTACATAGTCTCTCTCTCTCTCTCTCTCTCTCTCTCTCTCTCTCTCTCTCTCTCTCTCTCTCTCTCTCTCTCTCTCTAATTCTTAAAGAGTTTACATATTTTCTTCTTCTCTCTCTCTCTCTCTCTCTCTCTCTCTCTCTCTCTCTCTCTCTAAGTTTACATATTTTTTTCTCGCCTATCTGTCTGTCTGTCTACATGTAAATAAGTATAATGAAACTGGTACTTTTGTCCAAATGAAAGTCCACAACACCGAGATTTCTTTCGCCTCATTTATTGAGCAACTAACATTGCATTTCATATCTACCTCCGGCTTTATTGTCTATCACGGAGGAATTTTATAATATTGGCCGAGCAGAAAACTTTACGGCCTCATTTCATATTCATGAACACGTCTGCTGTGATAGCAAGACTCCTGCTGCAATTGTGATATATGAGATCTGGGACAAATGATTTAGCATTACATGAGTGTAGGTCAATGAGACATTGTCAGAGAGAGAGAGAGA
>NC_090744.1:106878450-106885950 GCF_036898095.1 Palaemon carinicauda | reverse complement strand
AAAAATTTCACAAGAATTAGAGGATTTGGGATTAGAATTTCCCTGGAAATGGTTGATTTTGAATAAGAATTTCTAATAGAATTGGGAGATTTGTGATCAAAAATTTAACTAGAATTGCATGATTTTAAATCAGAATTTTACTAGAATTGATTTGTTTTGGATCAGAATTTTCAATAGAATTAGATGATTTGTAATCAAAATCTTACTAGAATTGGATAATCTTAAATGAGAGCTTCACTAGAATTAGATGATTTAGAATTAAATTTGTTTAATTATTCAGTCAGGATCGGATGAAATCAAATTTGAATAATGCAATGACTTATCTGAATATTGTGATATGAGATAGAACTCTATGATCTCATATGAAAACTGCTTTATAACTTGATTAGGATTGAATTTGAATAAAATCTCAGCTGATAAAGACAATATAGTAAGCTGAATAAAGTGATGAATTGAATATTGGTGATTTTAATTAAAAAATTAGAACAACAGAAAGAATAAGATTTTATTTTTTATTGTTTATTCCTTAATACTATGGTCTGTTATCTACCCAAATGCGTATTAATATATTCATAAAAAATGTTTTAGCACTTATTCTGGTCGCAGGAATCGGTCTTCTATCTACTAAAAAAATAGCTAAATAAATTAATGCACACACATATGGAGGAGCAAAAAATCTGAAGTAATACCAAAGAAAAAAAAATTAATTAATGCTCACGCATTACCTGCTAGATTAGCTATCATAGGAGCAGCAAAAGAAAAAGAAAGAAATCTGAAGAATATACAAAATAGCAAAAGAGATAAATCAATTAATGCACCTGCATTCCCTATTAGCTTATCTATCATGGAAGCAACAAAGGAAATAGACAGAAGTTTAAAAAATCTGTAAAACTGAAAACAACTGAATCAAATAATGAAGATGCATTGTCTGCTAGATTATCTATCATAAGAGCAGGTAAAGAAAAAGAAACAAGTCTGAAGATTCTACAAAATAATAAATAATAAAACAATAAAATAATAAATCATAAAACAATTAATGCTCTTGCATTGCCTACTATATTATCTTTCATAGGAGCAGCAAAAAAAAAAAAAAAAAAAAAAACCCTGAAGAATAGACAAAATAGAAAAATTAATCAATTAGATTACATGCATTGCCTACTAGATTTGCTATCATAAGAGCAGCCAAAGAAAAATAAAGTCTGAAGAATCTACAAAATAGGAAAAACTGAATCAATCAATAAAGATGCATTACTTGCTAGATTAGCCATCATAAGAGCAGCAAAAGAAAAAGGAACAAGTCTGAAGCTCCTACAAAATAGAAAAAAAATATATAAAACAATTAATGCACCTGCATTGCCTACTAGATCAGCTATCTTATAGAGCATCCAAAAAACGTTTGAAGAAATCACTGAATTTCTCAGCATAGTCATTACCCATTCACGCTGTTAGGGCGAAGTCAGTTCCAGAAAAACAAAAAATCCAGGTTCTGGACGCTTTCTGTGATGTCTGCAGAGCTAAATCACGGGTGAAATCGAGTGTTTGCCTCCCTCTCGATCGCTTGGAACTCGATACTCCGGAGAACCTCGGAAGTTTATCGGCTGGCGGAGATGAGGGAAAGGGTTTGCTCTGTGACTATTGGATTTCCCCTGCGCTAATCTCTTCTCTTCTTGAAGTGAGGTATTGTGGAGGAATATAAGTTGATTGATACACTGTTCTGAATAGGGTTTTGCTTTATTCATGTTTCATTCGTATGAGAAAGTATCAATATTTTGAGATCAAAGCTTAGTTTTTAGTAATACACTGTTCGGAAGAAGAATTTACTCTCTTTATGTTTTATTCATATGCTAAGAAAGTATTAATAATTTGAGATGAAAACTCAGTTTTAAGTAATACACTGTTCGGAAGAAGAATTTACTCTATTCGTGTCCCATTTGTATGATAAGTATTAATATTTCGAGATCAGAACTCATTTTTTTAAAGAAATTGTTACTGGGACTATGGACAGTCCGCCTGTTCTGTCAAGAAAATTTGTAATTGTAGCACTTTTACATTGGTGGGCATTTCATTAATCAAGAATCCTTAACAGTTGTATGAGAAATTTATCATCTAAAGTCTTGGGTTTACTCTTTATTCTTTATTACACTTACTGTAGGCCTACAAAGATGATGAAAAATGCCAGAGCTATCTTATACAATAACTGGATGTGAAATTAATTTTCCAAAGTCTTGAATTTGCCAAACACCAATGAATGCTGCAAATACTTTGTACTATAAATTCTAAAGAAGCAAAGGAAAAATTAAATAGCTTCCTTCGATTTTGTAAACCAATTAAAAGAAGGGGCTTAACAACATATAAAGATCAACATATTTCTTGTCTTTCCCTTGAAATATAATACAGTATAATGATGCATTATAGTCTAATTAATCCCTGATATTCTATATCTCATTAAAGTTTTTATCTTCCTCTTTATGAAAACTGTTTTCGATGATCGATATCCTTCACCATCATCAAACAGACTAATTTATAAGATTAATAATTCCTAATAAGATATAATCATATTTCCTTGAAATGCGTTACTATCATTACCATCATTCTCATCCTTTTTGTATAAACCTTTCACTTGAAATGTGATTAACAATTAACCATTATTATTTTCCCGGAACTAATTTAAGTTTAATTCAACCCTTTCCTTATAATTTTCCCGTAACTAATTCAAGTTTAATTCAACTGGCAGGGCTATGTTTTAACAGAACTTCCGCGCAGAACCCCGACTTTCAAAGTTAGTTAAAGACAATGACCTTATATAAGCTTAAATTGAATTTGAGTTTCCCTATATCCCGTAAGATACGATGTTAGGTGAACGCATTGCAAGTAGATTGCGATGGCGTATATGGAAGCGTATACTCCTTGCGTAATTTTCGTGGTTATAAAATTGGTCCTGGTTATGTAATTAGTTTGGTTTCAGTAATTCAAAAATCAATGAACAAGATGGTTTCACATGGAATATTTAGTGAATGATTTATCTTGATTGTTTCATTTTGAGATTGGCTATGATATTCTGAAAAATCATTTATGTATTTACAAACGAGTCTTGAAATTTGGTAGCAGAAATCCCAGCAGCTGTTGAGGATAGAGCGTTAAGGCATGCATTCGTTTTTTTTTTTAGGTTTAGTTAACTTCCTTTTCTTTGTTGATAATTATCATTCATTAGGTACTCCAAAAGAAGATAACCATCGAAATATATATATATATATATATATATATATATATATATATATATATATATATATATATATATATACATATATATATATGCATATATATATGTATATATATATATATGTATATATATATGTATATATATATATATATATATATATATATATATATATAGATATGTGAGTTGGAAGACCCAGGCCCACATGGCTGACGACTATGAGGCGTGAAGTAGCAAATGAAGAATGGAGAAGTATTGAAGTAAAAGCTCAAGACAGAAACGACTGGCGAAATCTAACCGAGGCCCTTTGTGTCAATAGGCGTAGGAGGAGATGATGAATATATATATATATATATATATATATATATATATATATATATATATATATATATATATATATATATATATACTCTACAAAGCATTGATAATGAATGGAGAAAGCATATACTTCCAATACATAGAGGCCTTTGTATTATTTAGAAATATGGATGCCATATTTGGATATGAAAGAGGAGCTTCAAACCACTATAAAGTTTTTGAAAGATTGAATTATGTTAAATTAATTTTAAGTTAACGTTGGGAGAGATAAATGTAATCTATATCATCATCGTCACCAACCTTCATCATCAAACGCCCTCTTTGACACCCAACTTTCCCCCCCCCCCACACACACACACGCACGCTCATGCCCTTCATCTCTTTTCTCTCTTCTGTCCATATCGTTATCTCCCCATCGCCTCTAGAAATATATTTGCAAATCAGTTGGACGCTTCATTAGCCGAGCTGTTCTGAATCAAGGTCTACCTCGGGTCTGGATGGAAACTCCATTCAGCCTTCGCTCTCGAAGTTGGCTGAACTCCATCGTCCAAATTTGATCCAGTCCTGATCCGAGTCTGATCCGTTTGTCATCCGAATTTCACAGATATTATAGAAAGTTAGCTGCCGGCAGATGGGCTAATTTGAGTTAGATATTGTTTATTGGCTTCTCCTTTCATTTGTGTATTCGGTATCTAAGATTTGCCCTGACTGAAAAACGAAGTATTTTTCATCTTACTAATAATTGTTCGGCATTTATGATACTTTGTCTTATTTTTCTGATCGAGAGAAATTTATTTTTCAAAATAATCTATCTTGAATCTACGGCTGCCTTTATTGTGTCAGTGAAAAATGCATACTGTACATACGTTCATGGACTAAATGTAAATAAAATCAACGAATAAAGTAATTGAGTAAAATGGAAAGCAAAAGATCTATAATAGAAAATTAGGCGTTTTTTTTTTTTTTTTTTTTTTGGGGGGGGGGGGGGAAATGATGCCTTATCTAAGAGTGACCCCATTGGGTGGTCTTTGGATGTTTCCTGTGAAATCATATCCAATATCAATAATAATAATAATAATAATAATAATGATAATAATAGTAATAGTAATGGCAAAAGATTGATAATAACCAGAAGACTTTCCACTTCCTTAATCATCTCCCTCATCTCCCTGACATTTCCTTCCACGCGTTCATCTCTCCATGATTTATTTGACCAATTAATCATTAGAGTCTCCCCATCTCTCCTCCAATGATTCGATTCATCCTTCATTATCCAGTGACTCGCGTCATTCCTCATTATCCAATGACTTGATTTATTCTTCGCTTCTATCCGGAAACCATTCCGGCCTTCGATAAATCATAACCGGATATTCCATTAAAGGTAGCTTGCATATGTATGGTGTTTATTCATGGCCGGATGCGTATGCAAATTGGGGGCAAATGCGGGAATTTATTGCATTGCGGGAAAATACCGCTTCGAGTTTATCAGGGTCGATTTTCCGGATTAGGAGCGGATTATTCCTGGAACGATTCGCTGAAAGGGGATTGGTCAGATTGGTTCCGTTCTCTGTTTCATCTTTCGGAGATTTTGCTTTCTTTATCATCTATTTCGGTAAATAGTGCATTAGTACATCATAGTAATAAACTATCGGTGCACACTATGCACGAATCATTATGACACTAATGAACGAAAGACTGTAAGATGGTGGTGAAGGTAAATAAACTATTAGTGCACGTCATGCGCTAATCTCTATGACACTAATGAACGAAAGAAAGTGAGATGGTGGTGAAGGTAAAAAAACTATCATTGCACATCATGTACCAATTAGTATGGTACTAATGAATGAAAGACTGTGAAATAGAGGTGAAGGTAAAAAAAAACTATCGGTGTACACTATGCACGAATCATTACGACACTAATGAACGAAAGACTGTGAAATAGTGGTGATGGTAAAATAAAATTATCAGTGCACAAAATGCACGAATCATTATGACTAATAAACGAAAATAGTGAATTGGTGGTGTAAAGTAAAAAAGAAAGAAAAACTATCGGTGCACACTATGCACAAATCATTATGACAGTAATGAATGAAATACTGTGAAAAAGTGGTGAAGGTGAAAAAACTATCGGTGCACGCTATGCACGAATCATTATGACACTAATGAACGAAATATAGTGAAATAGTGGTGAAGGTAAAAAGAAGCTATCTGTGCACACTATGCACGAATCATTATGACGCTAATGAATGAATGACAGTGAAATAGTGGTGAAGGTAAAACACTACCAGTGCACAATATGCTCGAATCATTATGGCTATTAAACGAAATACAGTGAAATGATGCTGACCAAGGAACTAATGTTTACTGTGGGCATTAGACAAATTGTGCACCGATAGTTTTTTTTTTATGTACAGTTGGACACCAGAGTTCCTGGCAGACCTCGCTCCAAAGAAGTGCAACCGGTCGCACCTTAACTTCTCGGCGAGTAACCAAATAGATAGTGTAGGAAAAGATAGCAGAATTGGTGGGCAGTGCTCGACTTAGGATCTCACCGCGCAGGAAGGGTGCTCCATTTATTCCTGTATGCTACTGTACATATTATTCGGAAGCAGATGATGCTCTAGTAAACACAAGAGAAGTTGTATATTTATTGTTTTTTTTTTCTTCAGTATACCATGATGCCATATTCAAATTTATAACTAATATACACACCTCTATAAACGTTTTTTTCTTAAAATTCAATTAATAAAACACACACACACACACACATATATATATATATATATATATATATATATATATATATATGGATACATTTATATAAATTTAGAATATGCATACAAATATACATTCTATCTGTTTCTTTATTTCCTTTCCTCACTGGGCTATTTTCCCTGTTGGAGCTCTTGGGCTTATAGCATTCTACATTTCAAATTAGAGCTGTAGCTTAATGAAGATAATTATATACAGTATAACACTTTTCAATATATCATATACTATAAAACTATGAATACCGCATTGTATAACACCTTACATGCTCTCTCTCTCTCTCTCTCTCTCTCTCTCTCTCTCTCTCTCTCTCATCTCTCTCTCTCTCTCTCTCTAACCTAACAATTTCACAAATATCCTTTCCCTCAGCCATCCAATCTCCATACCAAAGAAAAAACTCCTACTTGCTTCATTCAAAAGCTTATCGAATACCTTTTTTTTCTCTTCAATTTTTCTTCAGTTTTGAGTTGAAATTTCTTCTCTCCAGAAGACAGACTCCTAATTTGCATATTCAGTAGATTCATCCCTATAACAGAGCGACAAGAAGAGGGGTTTGGGTGTTTGAGAAACCCATTGTGTTATAGATGGCTAGAAATAGATTCGGGGAAACTAATGGAAAGATATTAACGTCTTGAAAGACGTTGGAAGATGGGGGCTCCAGGATTTTATTGTTCCTAAAAATATTTTGGGAAATTGTGCCTTTTAATGTATAGGTATTGGCGTTCTTCCATTTTTTATACCATAAAGGAAACAATGGTTCTGGAAAACTGTCTCCAGTACACCATAACTGCGTACAATAAAGATTGACTGGGAATTGAATTGTAGTATTGTGAATTTATACATGGAAAAATATACAGATTTGCATATAAGGGAAATAATAATCTAATTGTGTATATCTATACACACAGCCCTTATATATATATATATATATATATATATATATATATATATATATATATATATA
Source organism: Palaemon carinicauda (assembly GCF_036898095.1). NCBI lineage: Eukaryota > Metazoa > Arthropoda > Malacostraca > Decapoda > Palaemonidae > Palaemon > Palaemon carinicauda. The sequence continues at coordinate 106,878,682 of NC_090744.1, read as the reverse complement.
TATATATATATATATATATATATGCATATGTATATATACATTTATACATATATATATATATATATATATATAAATATATATATATATATATATATATATATATATGCATATATGTATATACATTTATACATATATATATATATATATATATATATATATATATATATATATATATGTATATATGCATATGTATATATATATATATATATATATATATATAGATATATATATA
>NC_090744.1:106869177-106871677 GCF_036898095.1 Palaemon carinicauda | reverse complement strand
ATGAAATGCAGTGTTAGTTGCTCAATAAAGGGTAGCGGAAGAAATTATGGTGTTGTGGCCTTTCATTTGGACAAAAATACCAGTTTCATTATACTTATTTACATGTAAACAGACAGACGGACAGACAGACAAAAGAAAATAAGTAAACTCATGGAGTTTTTGAGAGAGAGAGAGAGAGAGAGAGAGAGAGAGAGAGAGAGAGAGAGAGAGAGAGAGAGAGAGAGAGAGACTCTATTACAGAATTTTCTTTGGATTGTAAGCTATAACGCGATGTCACCTATCCTATTCTACGAGTTTAAGTTATTCTATATATTTTGTTAACATGATATGGTCCAAATTTATTTACCAGTAAATTAGCAAAAACGTCAATTGAAAGCAAAACTAATATTACATACATATACCAAAGGCACTTCCCCCAATTTTGGGGGGTAGCCGACAACAACAAGAAACAAAACAAAAAGGGGACCTCTACTCTCTACGTTCCTCCAGCCTAACCAGGGACTCAGCCGAGTTCAGCTGGTACTGCTAGGGTGCCACAGCCCAACCTCCCACATTTCCACCACAGATGAAGCTTCATACTGCTGAGTCCCCTACTGCTGCTACCTCCGCGGTCATCTAAGGCACCGGAGGAAGCAGCAGGGCCTACCGGAACTGCGTCACAATCGCTCGCCATTCATTCCTATTTCTAGCACGCTCTCTTGCCTCTCTCACATCTATCCTCCTATCACCCAGAGCTTTCTTCACACCATCCATCCACCCAAACCTTGGCCTTCCTCTTGTACTTCTCCCATCAACTCTTGCATTCATCACCTTCTTTAGCAGACAGCCATTTTCCATTCTCTCAACATGGCCAAACCACCTCAACACATTCATATCCACTCTAGCCGCTAACTCATTTCTTACACCCGTTCTCACCCTCACCACTTCGTTCCTAACCCTATCTACTCGAGATACACCAGCCATACTCCTCAGACACTTCATCTCAAACACATTCAATTTCTGTCTCTCCATCACTTTCATTCCCCACAACTCCGATCCATACATCACAGTTGGTACAATCACTTTCTCATATAGAACTCTCTTTACATTCATGCCCAATCCTCTATTTTTTACTACTCCCTTAACTGCCCCCAACACTTTGCAACCTTCATTCACTCTCTGACGTACATCTGCTTCCACTCCACCATTTGCTGCAACAACAGACCCCAAGTACTTAAACTGATCCACCTCCTCAAGTAACTCTCCATTCAACATGACATTCAACCTTGCACCACCTTCCCTTCTCGTACATCTCATAACCTTACTCTTACCCACATTAACTCTCAACTTCCTTCTCTCACACACCCTTCCAAATTCTGTCACTAGTCGGTCAAGCTTCTCTTCTGTGTCTGCTACCAGTACAGTATCATCCGCAAACAACAACTGATTTACCTCCCATTCATGATCATTCTCGCCTACCAGTTTTAATCCTCGTCCAAGCACTCTAGCATTCACCTCTCTCACCACTCCATCAACATACAAGTTAAACAACCACGGCGACATCACACATCCCTGTCTCAGCCCCACTCTCACCGGAAACCAATCGCTCACCTCATTTCCTATTCTAACACATGCTTTACTACCTGTGTAGAAACTTTTCACTGCTTGCAACAACCTTCCACCAACTCCATATAACCTCATCACATTCCACATTGCTTCCCTATCAACTCTATCATATGCTTTCTCCAGATCCATAAACGCAACATACACCTCCTTACCTTTTGCTAAATATTTCTCGCATATCTGCCTAACTGTAAAAATCTGATTCATACAACCCCTACCTCTTCTAAAACCACCCTGTACTTCCAAGATTGCATTCTCTGTTTTATCCTTAATCCTATTAATCAGTATTCTACCATACACTTTTCCAACTACACTCAACAAACTAATACCTCTTGAATTACAACACTCATGCACATCTCCCTTACCCTTATATAGTGGTACAATACATGCACAGACCCAATCTACTGGTACCATTGACAACACAAAACACACATTAAACAATCTCACCAACCATTCAAGTACAGTCACACCCCCTTCCTTCAACATCTCAGCTTTCACACCATCCATACCCGATGCTTTTCCTACTCTCGTTTCATCTAGTGCTCTCCTCACTTCCTCTATTGTAATCTCTCTCTCATTCTCATCTCCCATCACTGGCACCTCAACACCTGGAACCGCAATTATATCTGCCTCCCTATCATCCTCAACATTCAGCAAACTTTCAAAATATTCCGCCCACCTTTTCCTTGCCTCCTCTCCTTTTAACAACCTTCCATTTCCATCTTTCACTGTCTCTTCAATTCTTGCGCCGGCCTTCCTTACTCTCTTCACTTCTTTCCAAAACTTCTTCTTATTCTCTTCATATGACTGACCCAGTCCCTGACCCCACCTCAGGTCAGCTGCCCTCTTTGCCTCACGTACCTTGCGCTTTACTTCCACCTTTTGCTCTCTATATTTT
>NC_090744.1:106851677-106864177 GCF_036898095.1 Palaemon carinicauda | reverse complement strand
AAGCAAAATCTCCGAAAGATGAAATACAGAACGGAACCAATCTGACCAATCCCCTTTCAGCGAATCGTTCCCGGAATAATCCTCTCCTAATCCGGAAAATCGACCCTGATAAACTCGAAGCGGTATTTTCCCGCAATGCAATAAATTCCCGCATTTGCCCCCAATCTGCATACGCATCCGGCCATGAATAAACACCATACATAGGCAAGCTACCTTTAATGGAATATCCAGTTATGATTTATCGAAGGGCCGGAATGAATCCGAATGAAAGCGAAGAATAAATCAAGTCATTGGATAATGAGGAATGACGCGAGTCACTGGATAATGAAGGATGAATCGAATCATTGGAGGAGAGAAGGGGAGACTAGTGATTAATTGGTCAAATAAATCATGTGGAGATGAACGCGTGAAAGGAAATGTCAGGGAGATGAGGGAGACGATTAAGGAAGTGGAAAGTCTTCTGGTTATTATCAATCTTTTGCCATTATTATTATTATTATTATTATTATTATTATTATTATTATTAATATCAATGATTTTATTATTATTACCAGTATTAGTATTATCACTATCATTTTCTCTATCACTATTATTATTATTATTATTATTATTATTATTATTATTATTATTATTTTCTCTATTTTCTCTACCGATGGTATTATTATTATTATTATTATTATTATTATTATTATTATTATTATTATTTTCTCTATTTTCTCTACCGATGGTGTTATTATTATTGTTATTATTATTATTATTATTATTATTATTATTATTACTGTTATCATTATTATTATTATAAATAAAAAACTCGATTCTTCTATTCTATGTCTTTCGTTTTCTACTTTCCTCAATTTACTCCAATCGTTGAATGAATGAACGTATGTACAATATGTATTTTTCAATGACACAATAAAGGCAGCCGTAGATTCAAGATTAATAATTTTGAAAAATCAATTTCTCACAATCAGAAAAATAAGATGAAGGATCGTAAATGCATAACAATACTTATCAAGATAATAACACTTCTTCAGTCAGGGCAAATCTTAAAACCGAACACACAAACGTAAGGAAAAACCAATAAACAATATCTAATTCCAATTAGCCCATCTGCCGGCAGCTAACTTTCTATAATATCTGTGAAATTCGGATGACAAACGGATCAAACTCGGATCAGGACTGGATCAAATTTGGACGGTGGAGATCAGCCAACTTCGAGACCGAAGGATGAATGGAGTTTCCATCCAGACCCAAGGTAGACCTTGATTCAGACCAGCTCGGCTAATGAAGCGTCCAAATAATTTGCAAATATATTTTAGATGCGATGGGAAGATAACGATATTGGCAGAAGAAACAAAAGAAAGAGATGGGGTGTGTGTGTGTGTGTGTGATGGGCGGGGGGGGGGGGGGAGCGGTTGGGTCTTAAAGACAGCATGAGATGATGAAGGTAGTGGTAACGATGATGATTTTGATTTGATGATATTATAGGCAATTCTTGATATTGATTACATTTATCTCTCCCTACGTTAACTTGAAAATTAATTCAATATATTCCAATCATTAAAGAACTTTGAAGTTCAAAGCTCCTCTTTTCATATCCAAATATTATATCCTTACTTCTAATTCAAACAAAGGCTTCTATACACTGGAGGGACATTATTTTCTCTATTCATTAATAATGATTTGTAAAGCATAATGTATATATATATATATATATATATATATATATATATATTATTGTATCTCTTTTGATGGATATTTTCCTTTGGAGTATCTAAAGAATGATAATTAAGAGCGAGTATAATGAAGTAAACTTAACTTAGAAAATAAACAAATGGATACTTCAACGCTCTCAATGACTGTTGGGATTTCTGCTAACAAATTTCAAGGCTTTTTTTTTTTTTAAATACATAAATGACTTTTCAGAATTTCTTATCCAGTCTCAAAATGAAACAATTAAGATAAATCATTCATTGAATATTCCATTTTAAACCATAGTGTTCATTGACTTCGGAATTACTGAAACCAAACCAATCACATAATCAGGCCCAATTTTATAACCACGAAAATTACGCAAGGAGTATACACTTCTATATACGCCGTCGCAATCTGCTTGCAATGCGTTCACCTAACATCGTATCTTACGGGATATAGCGAAACTCAAATTTAATTTAAGCTTAGATAAGGTCATTGTCTTTAACTAACTTTCAGAGTCGAGGTTCTGCGCGGAAGTTCTGTTCACACATAGCCCTGCCAGTTGAATTAAACTTGAATTAGTTACGGGAAAATTATAAGGAAAGGGTTGAATTAGACTTAAATTAGTTCCTGGAAAATTATATTGGTTAATTGTTAATTATATTACAAGCGAAGGTTATATACAAAAATATGATGAGGATGATAATAATAGTAGCAAATTTCCAGGAAATATGATTATATCTTAATAGGAATTATTAATCTTATAAATTAATCTGTTTGATGATGGTGCAGGATATCAATCATCGAAAACAGTTTTCATAAAGAGGAAGATAAAAACTTTAATGAGACATAGAATATAAGGGATTAATTAGACTATAATATATCATTATACTGCATTATATTTCAAGGAAAAGACAAGAGAAATATGATGTTGATCTTTATTTATTGTAAATATAATTCTTTTAATTGTGACACATAGAAGAAAGCTACTGAATTTCTCATTTTCTTCTTTAGAATTCAGAATATACATTACAAAGTATTTGAAGCATTCATTGGTGTTTAGCAAATTCAAGACTTTGGATAATTAATTTCACATCCAGTTATTGTATAAGATAGCTCTGGCATTTTCCATTCTCTTTTCCTTTGTAGGCCTACAGTAAGTGTAATAAAGAATATTCTATATACTTATTAGTGTGTAGTAAACCCAAGACTTTAGATGATAAAGTTCTCATACAACTATTAAGGATTCTTGATTAATGAAATGCCCACCAATGTAAAAGTGCTACAATTGCAAATTTTCTTGACAGAACAGGCGTACTGTCCACACTCTATAGTCCCAGAACTAAGCATCGAGTATTAATATTTTCTTATCATAGGAATAAAATATGAATAAAGTAAATTCTTCTTCCGAACAGTGTATTACTAACAACTAAGTTTTGATCTCAAATTATTAATACTTTCTTAGCATAGGAATGAAAAATGAAGAAAGTAAATTCTTCTTCCGAACAATGTATTACTAAAAACTAAGCTTTGATCTCAAAATATTGATATTTTCTACACGAATGTAACAAATGAATAAAGCAAACTCTTTTCCCATACAATTTATACTAAAAAACTAAGTTTTGATCTCAAAATATTGATACTTTCTTATCATACGATTGAAACATGAATAAACTAAATCCTATTTCTGAACAGTGTATTAATGAACTTATATTCATCCACAATACCCCACTTCAAGAAGAGAAGAGATTAGCGCAGGGGAAATCCAATAATCACAGAGCAAACCCTTTCCCTCATCTCCACCAGCCGATAAACTTCCGAGGTTCTCCGGAGTATCGAGTTCCAAGCGATCGAGAGGGAGGCAAACACTCGATTTCACCCGTGATTTAGCTCTGCAGACATCACAGAAAGCGTCGAGAACCTGGATTTTTTTTGTTTCTGGAACTGACTTCGCCCTAACAGCGTGAATTGGTAATGACTATGCTGAGAAATTCAGTGATTTCTTCAAACTTTTTTACTGCTCCATATGATAGCAGATCTAGTAGGCAATGCAAGTGCATTAATTGGTTTATTAATTTTTTCTATTTTGTAGAACCTTCCAACTTGTTTCTTTTTCTTTTGCTATTCCTGTGATAACTAATCTAGCAGGTAATACATCTTGATTGATTGATTCAGTTTTTTCTATTTTATAGATTCTTCAGACTTTGTTTTTCTTTTGCTGGTGTTATGATAGCAAATCTAGCAGGCAATGCATTTTCATAAATTGATTCAGTTATTTTATATTTTGTAAATTTATCAAACTTTTTTATTTTTCTTTTGCAATGCATGTGCATTAATTTATTTATCTACTTTATCTTTATTTGATATAAGATCGCGTCCTGAGAGCAAAATAAGTGCTAACGCATTTTTTATGCCTAAGTGTTATTGAATGACTGCATTAATACAATAATAGAATTCAATATGGATGCACTCTCTCTCTCTCTCTCTCTCTCTCTCTCTCTCTCTCTCTCTCTCTCTGTGTTCCACATGATAAATGTGTAAAAATTTGACATTTGGGTAGATAACAGACCATTGCGTTAAAAAATAAACAAGATTGCAAATAATTTTACTCCTTCTGTCTTTCTAGTATTTTAAATTGTATCAATTTAGTATATAATTTACAAATTGCTTTATTTATTATGCATAGAAACATGGTTTCTTCATAAGAAATAACCTAAAATCGATGATTGTCGAATTAATGAATATATTCCTTTTTCAAATCACCAATATTCACTTCATATTACTTTATTTAGCTTACTATATTGTCTTAATCATTTAAGATTTTATTGAAAATCAATCCTGATTAAGGTATAAAGCAGGAGTCATATGAGATCATAGAGTTCTATCTCATATCACAATATTCAGATAAGTCATTGTATTATTCAAATTGGATTTTATCCGATCCTGACTGAATAATTCAACAAATTTAATTCCAAATGATCTAATTCTAATGAAGCTCTGACTTAAGATCATGCAATTCTAGTTAAATTTTTATTATAAATCGTCTAATTCCATTGGAAATTCTGACCCAACACAAATCAATTCTAGTAAAATTCTGGTTTAGAATCATGCAATTCTAGTTAAATTTTGATTACAAACCATGCAATTCTATTAAAAATTCTTATTCCAAATAAACCATTTCTAGGGAAACTGATCCCAAATCATATAATTTTAGTAAAATTTTGATTCCACATCTCTTTCTGGTAAAACTTCGATTCCAAATCAACCAATGTGGGTGACATTTTTAATCCAAATACACCAATTCAAGTGAATTTTATTTTCCAAATTAGCAAATTCTTCTGAAATTTTTATTCCAAATCAGACAATTCTAACTAGATTTTTTATTACAAATCATTCAATTCCAATTGGAAATTCTAATTATAAATCAACCAATTATAGTAAATTTTTTTCCCAAATCATCTAATTTTAGTGAAATTTTGATTCCAAATCAACCAATTCTAGTAAAAAAATTTTATTCCAAATTCCAATTTTAATAAGCTTTTGATTCCTAATCAACTGATTCTAGTGAAAATTTAATATCAAATCAACCAATTATAGTGAAATTCTAATTCCAAATTCCCCAATTCTTCTCATGCAAAGGACTTAACATCTTCCATCACATCATTTCTGAATTTCCTAAAATTAAACGCTGAGCGAAACAAACAACTGAGATAGAGAGCAATTACAAATCTTTACCGAATTCACGTTTTGAAAAAACGTATGAATTATGTCTGGACACTTCTACATTAAAACTAACTCGAAATCATACCCCTGGGAATCGTTCCAAAACTAGCTGTGGTGTAATGAAGAGCAGCTTTGTAAAGCTTTTTTTTTTACAGCTAATTACGCTTTTGGGAGTTTTGCTTAGGCCTCTCTCTCTCTCTCTCTCTCCCCTCTCTCTCTCTCTCTCTCTCTCTCTCTCCTTTCTATCTCTCCTTTCTATATTCTATATACATATACATATACATATACATATACATATATACATATATACATATATACACATATACATATACATATACATATACATATATCTATATATATATATATATATATATATATGTATATATATATATATATATGTATGTATGTATAAAAAGTTGTCATAACTGTGTATACTAGTATAATACAGCTTACATCAATATAACACATTAGAAGACTTCAAAGATATACTGAAACCCTGGTATGCTGCAGATGTTCCGTTCCTACCAACAACTAAAAATCTCTCCCGCTTTCTAATCTGTTCAGAAGTAGAGAAGGAAATCGCCGGGGAATCAAGTTATCGAATAAACTTTTGAATTAATCTAAGAAGCGCAGACAAGTCTGGAAAACTTGACCTAACTTGCGTCATTAGTCATACAGCCTGGCTATTATCCATCTTTCTAGTTTTCCATCTCAACCCCTGATGACGCCTGTAGGCAGTTTTCTTTTTATGAAACGAGTGATGAGAGTATAGTTATAGCAATGAGAGTATACAATACAAGCAGTAATGAGAGTATATAGTAGAAACAGTAATGAGAGTATAGAAGCAGTGATGAGAATACAGAAGCAGTGATGAGAGCATAGAAACAGCGATGAGAGCATAGCAGTGGAGTTAGTATAGAAACAGTGTTGAAAGTATAAAAGCAGCGATACTAGTATAGAAACAGTTATGAGAATAAAAAAGTAATAATGATAGTACGGAGTTAGTTGTTAAGAGTATACAGTAGCAGCAATGAGGAGAATATAGAATATAGAATATAGAAGCAATAATTAGAATCTCAAGCTCGAATTGTGAATGAGAATAATTTCCTAAAATCTATGTGCTGTAAATACAAGACAGAATGAATTGATCTTACTTGCGTAGAATCATCAATTTGATCAATTTAGATTTTATTTTGGAGGGAGGGGGTGGATATAGGTATAATTCTGAATTATTCTACATTTTGATGAAATATCACAAACTTTTATTTATCATTATATGACCAAGCCTTGCAAATAAGACGAAAAAGAAGATATATATTTTAATTGTATATGATTTTAATCTCGGATATTCTACATATTTACGTAATGGTTTATCTCCAAAATATATTTCAATAAATTCTACATATCAGTGAACTACTACTGATTACAAAAAAATATATATCTATAACCATAAAATTTTCCCGCGATCAGCTTTCGGTATTTTTCTCAAGAACGATGACGGAGATACTTCTGAAATAAACTTCACCATCGGAATAATTTTGTCAGAAAGTTATTGAATAAGGAATTTCACTAGAGAAAAAAAAACATTCGTTATAAAGTTTCAACATAAATCCCATCTTACAAAAAAAGAAAAAACTACAGTCACCTGGGATTGCAATATTGCTAACAATATATAGTAATAAACATTCACGTTTAGCTTCTCATAGGACATAAAGACTAAATTTCTTCTGATTGGTGATTTTTCCATATCAAAAAATTTTCAAATATATTAATGATATTCACCTTTATAAAAGGCGTATTTACATGAGAACAAGTTCCTCCCTTTTAGAGAAACTATTCGAACTCTAAGACAGGAGTTATAACAGATGAAAAAATTCCACCAACCACAGCCATGCCATCCCAGTTAACAAAATGCTCGATGACGCGAAACTCCGGATGACTAGGGCTAACGAACTGTTAATTGCCTTTTCCATCAAGCTATAGGAATGGAACCCTTCAAAAGTTAAGATTAGACTCTCTCTCTCTCTCTCTCTCTCTCTCCTCTCTCTCTCTCTCTCTCTCTCTTCAAAAGGAGTCTGCAAACGAAGTCTCTGGTTGATTTGTTGTGATGTCATCAATAGTTTCCGGCAACGCAAAGGGGGGGGGGGGGGGGGGGGGGAGAAGGTGCTGTTTTTGTCGTTGTTGGATTAATTTCCTTCAGGAAAATACTAATGAGTGGAAGAAAGATAGCGGAGATGAAGGAGTGGAAAATTGGATGAGGAGATCAAAGAATGCTCATTAAGTATTTTTTCTTTATTAATTCTAATTTTTTAAAACAATTATAGTTGATTACCTTGCATAACCTAACTTGCGTCATTAGCCATACAGCCTGGCAATTATCCATCTTTTTAGTTTTCCTTCTCAACCCCAGATGAAACCTATAGACTTTTTTTATGTAAAACTAGTGATGAAAGTACACAGTAGAAGCAGTAATAAGAATTGAGAAGCGGTGATGAGAGTTCAGAATCAGTTATAAGAATGTGGAAGTAGTAATGAGAGAATAGAAGCTGTGGAGAGAGTATAGCAGGGGAGTTAGTATAGAAGCAGCGATGAAAGTATAGAAATAGTTAAGCTAATATAGAAACAGTTATGAGAATATGAAAGTAGTAATGATAGTACGGAAGCTGTTGTGAGAGTATGCAGAAGAAGCTGTGATGAGAATATAGAATATAGAAGCAATGATTAGAATCTATAGCTCGATTTGTGGATGAGAATAATTTTTATAAAATCTCTATATACCCAAGTAGAGAATGAGTTGATCTTACTTCCGTAGAATCATCAATCCGATAAATTTAGATTTTTATTGGGGGCGGGGCGGATGTAGGTATGTATCAGATTTTCTGTACATCTTGATGAAATATCACAAACTTTCATTTATCATTATATGACTAAGTCTTGTAAATAAGGCGAAAAAGAAGAGATATGTTTTAATTATCAATGATTTTAATCTCGTATATATTCTACATATTTACGGTAATGGAATATTTCCAAAATATATTTCAATGAATTTTATATACCAGTGAACTCTTACTGTTTATAAATATATATATATATATATATATATATATATAAAACCACACAAGTTTCCGGCGATCAGCTTTCGGTATTTTCTTAAAATACGATGTCGCAAATACTTCTGAAATCAACTTTACCATCGGAATAATTATGTCAGAAAGTTTTTGAATAGGGAATCTCGCTACAAAAAATGCATTCGTTATAAAGTTTTAATATAATTTCAATCTTACAAAAAAAAAATCATTCACTTGGCATTGCAGTAATGATAACAATATATATTTAGTTTACATTTAGTTTCCCATTGGACATAAAGACCAAATTTCTTTTGATTGGTGATTTTTTCATGTCAAAAAAATTTTCAAATATTTTGATGATATCCACTAATATAAAGGCGTATTTACATGAGAAAACGTTCCTTCCATCTTGAAAAACTATTTGAAGGCGCAGACGGGAATTATAACGAATGAAAACTTCCACGAACCACAGCCATGCCATCTCAGTTAACAAAATGCTCGATGAAGCGAAACTCCGGATGACTAGGGCTAACGAACTGTTAATTGCCTTTTCCATCAAGCTATAGGAATGGAACTCTTCAAAAGTTAAGATTAGACTCTCTCTCTCTCTCTCTCTCTCTCTCTCTCTCTCTCTCTCTCTCTCTCTTCAAAAGGAGGTCTGCAAACGAAGTCTCTGGTTGATTTGTTGTGATGTCATCAGAAGTTTCCGGCAACGCAAAGGGGGGGGGGGGGAGGTGCTGTTTTTGTCGTTGTTGGATTAATTTCCTTCAGGGAAATACTAATGAGTAGAAGAGAGATAACGGAGATGAAGGAGTGGAAAATTGGATGAGGAGAACAAAGAATGCTCATTAAGCATTTTTTCTTTATTAATTCTAGTTTTTTGAAACATAAGCATAGTTTGATTAGCCTGCATATATATATATATATATATATATGTATGCATATATATATACTGTACATAAATATACATAAGTATATATATATATATATATATATAAATATATATATATATATATATATATACCTATATATATATATATATATATATCTATATATATGGATGAAAATCAACACAATATCGTGTTGAAATCGAAATAGATTTCTACCTCATACTTGGAATTGAACCCTAGCCCCTTCAAATGAAAGGCCAGGTCGCTTCCATAGTTGGAAGCGACCTGGTCTTTCATTTGAATATATATCACAAGCACACGTGATTTTAATCAATGTAAATATCACCGACGAATGGCATTTAATACCAAATTCTATCGTGGGAATAAATATCCACTTGAAATTCATTTTATGGTAACAGCTTCTGGCCGGGTAGAGATTCGAACCCCCACCTGTTCGGCCGAAAACCATGCTTGTGAAGACTACCAAATGAGCCATCAAGAGAAATAAAGTTTTATGACAAGTCACCGTACATATTCCTGTCGAATTCGATAGTGTCTTCACAGGCATGGTTTCCGTCTCTCTCTCGAGTGTGAAAGGCATTACGTGACAAGGAACCGAGCAGGGCTAGAAGTAGAACCGATGTCGTAACGGAAAAAAAAAAAATGTCAGGAGACATTCTGAGAGACGTTACGTCACTGACGAGATGTCGCTCAAGCGTTCCTCCTCCCGAAAGGAGCAGACGGTTGAGGAGGGGAAGGAGGAGAAGAAGAGGGGCAGGAATTGGAACAAAAAGGATTTGGTAAGGAAGGAGCCATGGAGGATGTAGAGGAAGAAGAAGAGAGATAAGTTAGCGGATTGGGTAAAGTAGGAGCCAATGAGGAATAGGAGGAGAAGGGAATGGGAAATAAGAAGAGAATAAGGATAAAGAAGAGGATGAGGAATTGGAACAGAAAGGATTTGGTAAAGAAGAGGCCATGTAGGATGGGGAGGAAGAAGAAGAAAGATGAGTAAGCGGAATGGGTAAAGTAGGAGCCAATGAGGAAGAGGAGAAGAAGGGGAATGAGAAATGAGAAGAGAATAAGGATAAAGAAGGGGATTTATTGGAACAAAAAGGATTTAGTAATAAAAGAGCCATGGAGGATATGAAGGAAAAAGAAGATATAGAAATAAGAACATTGGGCTCTCTCTCTCTCTCTCTCTCTCTCTCTCTCTCTCTCTCTCTCTCTCAAAATTATAGAGGTTTCTGATATACAATAAACTTTCGACGAACTTTGTTTTAGTCTAAATGTATGTGATTTTACTCGTACAGCCTAACAATGATAATTCCGCCTCTTAGTATTAAAACTTTTTCCTAAACCTATAGTTCTATATTTCTTGACTTGTACGTAAATTTTCCATGAAATTGAAAAGGAAGAGAATTTTTCATGCACACCCTTTCTTTGTTCATGTTTTTTTTTTCTTTTTTTTCTTTTTTCTACGATGCAAATACTATCCACCAGATGGCAGACATCCCTAACAATACAGGACTAACGGGCTTTGCATACAAAATTAAAAGATCGGTTTGTATCCTCTCGTACGAGACGCGTACAAAACCAATATAAAAAGGATGAAGTAATTTCACAAGGAATCCCTTTGTGGCAGACTCGAATTCTGTAGGGTTTCTTCTTTCATCAGTGGATATATTGGAAAAGATTTTTTTTTTTTCGACAAAATCAATTATAAAGCAAAACTAGAAATTCTTTTTTATTCTTTTACTCATCTGGCATATTAAGTCAATGTGAAAATATATGAAATTCAAATTTGGTAAAAATTTAGTATATTGAAAATATCTTTCTACAAAGTACATTTTAAAGCTTCAAATAAAGTATTTATTAAGCCCTATCCACACAATCGAGCACGCTCGACGGGCAAACAGTGATACCAGGCCTCAATAGTTAGTGAAATTGAGGATTGATGACGTCAGAGGCGGGAAAACTAAAGGCAGGCATCTGACAACACTGTATGATGCCAGATCCCTGTCTGTGGTTTTCCTGCTTCTGACGTCATTAACCCTCATTCTTACTAACTATTGTGGTCTGGTATCACTGTTTGCCCGTCGGGCATGCTCGATTGTATGGACAGTAGAAACAACACTTGTTTACGCTGAACTGCGAGTGATTATCAAAATTTAAAAGGAAACCTTTACTTCTATAAACCAAATTTTTAATCGAGTTTTACTTTGTCATCTAATTCATTGTTATCTTTCGCAAAATTTCTAATTGTAATGACACGAATGATTTAGATAAATGAATATTATCGAGGTTCATAGTTACTCTTCATATCTTCAAAAGTTGCTATTATTATTATTATTATTATTATTATTATTATTACTTGCTAAGCTACAACCCTAGTTGGAAAAGCAGTATGCTATAGCCCAGGGGCTCCAACAGGGAAAATAGCCCAGTGATGAAAGAAAAAAAAGGAAAAATAAAATATTTTAAGAAGAGTAACATTAAACTAAGTATCTCCTAAATAAACTATATAAACTTTAACAAAACAAGAGGAAGAGAAATTAGATAGAATAGTGTGCCCGAGAGAGCAAGAAAGATAAGTTTGTATATATATATATATATATATATATATATAATTTGATAAGGAATAAAATAAATGAATAGTTCATATTTTTTTTTATTTGAGTTTCAAGTGATGTATTTCGTCATAATTTCCTGACTACAGGACGCAAGTGTTTTTACTAAGACGAATATTCTAATTTACTAATTTCTAATTTACTAATTTCTGATTTAATAATTTCTCGACAGGCTAGTGCATAACAGATAAACATTACACATATGGGATTCGACATTATATATATATATGTATATATATATACATATATATACGCTTATATATGTAATATTATGTGTGTGCATATATATGTATACATACATTGTATAATACATACATACATTATAATATATATATATATATATATATATACACACATATATATATATATATATATATACATATACATATACATATACATATATATATATATATATATATAAATATATATGTGTGTGTGTGTGTGTAAGAGCTGCGGTGCAATACTAGACATACATCCAAATCACTTTTCCTTTCAGC
>NC_090744.1:106829125-106831625 GCF_036898095.1 Palaemon carinicauda | reverse complement strand
ATGCAAAAACCTAAAAGAAGGAAAAGGATGCATTTACAACAAAAAATGTCGATATATGCATCCTGCAACCATGAATGAAAGTAAGAAAACTCAGCAAACTGAAAAGAAAAATGAAAGCAAAAAAGAAACAAAAAAAGAAACAAAAAAGCAGGCCGTGTATATACCGCGCTTTGAACCAAGAGCCCCAAGATGTGAGACCTTTCAACCCAAACCGGCACATTTAGAGCCCAACTACAAAGAATGCATCTATAATGCCAGGGGTTGGTGCAGATATGGGGACAGTTGCAGGTATACACACACAAATAAATATGAAGGCGAAAGAGCAAATATAATAGAAAAGTTGGATTTTTTAATGGCAGAATTCCGGGAAATGAAGAAAAGAACATCATACCAGAACAGGAAGGAAGCATGGGAGAATCCATATTATTACCAATATTAAATAATGGGGATGAAACACAAACCATAATAGTAATGAATGCACAGGGTTTAGTCACGAGTAACTCTAAAAGGAAAATAGAGTTCTTAGAAGAACTAACCCAAATTGAAAAAATAGATATATTAAATATAAGTGAAACATGGTATTCCCAAGAGACTGGCAGTGATGACCAGATAAAGGGTTTCCAAACTTATAGATCAGACAGAAAAAATAGGAATCAAGGGGGAACCGCAATATATGGAAGAGACATAAATCAAGGAAAAGTATGTGAAAAATACAGCAACACAGAATGTGAATTGATTGCGGTAGAATTTGAATTTGAAAAACTAATGAATATTGTAGTTTACAGACCCCCAAACACTAAGGAGTTTGACATAATAATAGAAAAAATAGATGATATATGTAGAAACCATAAAGACTGGAATATACTCCTATCCGGAGATTTTAACTTTCCTTTCGTGGATTGGAAAGAACGGATAGAAGAAAGTGGTTGTATGTATACATATAAAAAAGATAGTAATAGTAGCGCAGAAGATAAGAGGCAATTTGAAAAGCTTCAAGATATGCTATTAGAACATAATATGCAACAAATAAACCACATTCCAACAAGAAAGGAAAATGTCCTAGATCTAGTATTTGTGAATGAGGTGAATTATGTTAAAGAAATAATAGTGTATAACACGGGAATTTCAGACCACAATGTCATAGAATTGATAGTTCATTCCAAAGCAAGTGATCACAGAATTAATAAAAGCACAAAACTTTGGGAAGGATATGGAAAATATAACTTTTACAGTAAGAATATAGAATGGTCAGAAATAAATGAAGAACTGAATAAAGAATGGAAAAATGTATTTATAAGTGATAATATACAGGTAAATACGGATATACTGTACAAAATACTGGAGAAAATTGTTGAAAAATATGTACCGAAAAAAAACAATAAACAAAAGACGTTCATACCAAGAGACAGAAGGATCTTATTTCAGAAAATTAAAAAGTGGAAGAAAAAGCTTGCAAAAGAAAAAAATGTGTGGAAAATGAGGGAAATAAAATGTAAGATAGAAAATGCAGAACAAAAGATTATACAGTCGAAAGAAAATGAAAAAAGGGACTTAGAAGAAAGGACACTTCAAAATATAAAAAGAAACCCCAAAGTACTTTACTCCTATGCAAAAAAGATGAATAAAAGGAGAATAGAAATAGGCCCTCTAAGAATTGAAGGACGGCTAACGAATGAAAAAAAGGAAATATGCAACATATTAGCAGAAAAATATAAGAGTGAGTTCACGCCAAGAATTGCGAATGAGAATAATGAAACAGAAATGAGAGAAGAAAATGTTGAATATCTAACGGATATAGATATTAATGAAGCAGATATTGTCACGGCTATAAACGAAATTAAAAATGGGTCGGCAGCCGGACCAGATGGAGTTCCAGCGATTTTGTTAAAAAAAACGGCAAACACTATCGCGAAGCCACTTGCAATACTGCTAAGACAGAGTATAGATATGAGCGAAATATATGTTAAACATAAATTAGCTTATATAACCCCTATCTTCAAAAGTGGATCAAGACTAGAGGCAAGCAATTATAGACCTGTTAGTCTAACATCACATATTATGAAAGTGTATGAGAGGGTAATAAAAAAGAAAATAATGAACCATTTGGTCAAAAATAATTTGTTTAATATGGGTCAACACGGTTTCGTACCTGGAAAAAGTACACAGACCCAACTGATAGCTCACTATGAAAACATATACAATAATATGATAAATGAAAAAGACACAGATGTGATCTATCTAGATTTTGCAAAAGCCTTTGACAAGGTAGACCATAACATATTGGAGAAAAAAATGAGAAAGCATAATATTGTGGGAAAGATAGGAAAATGGGTAAAAGAATTCCTGCAAAACAGAAAACAGATAGTGGTTGCTAATGACGAGAAATCAGATGAAGCCCAGGTAATATCTGGTGTGCCCCAAGGTACGGTATTAGCTGCACTGCTATTTGTTATTATGATCTCAGACATAGACTGTGATGTTGAAAACTCCGTAGTGAGAA
>NC_090744.1:106821625-106824125 GCF_036898095.1 Palaemon carinicauda | reverse complement strand
TCCCTCGTCCTTCATGGCTCCATCTCCACTAAATCCTTTTTGTACCAATTCCTCCTCCTCTTCTTTATCCTTATTCTCTTCTTATTTCTGATTCCCTTTCTCTACCTCCTCCTCATTGGCTCCTACTTTACCCAACCCTCTAATTTATCTCTCTTCTTCTTTCTCCCCGTCCTCCATGGCTCCATCTTCACTGGATAATCTTTGTTCCAATTCCTCCTCCACCTTTACCCCTTATTCTCTTCTTATTTTTCATTCCCTTTCTCCTCCTCCTTCCTTAATAGCTCTTACTTTACCCAATCGTCTGACTTATCTCTCTTCTTCTTCCTCCATATCCTCCATGGCTCCTTCTTTACCAAATCATTTTTGTTTCAATTACTCCTCTTCGTTATCCTTGTTCTCTTCTTATTTTTCATTCCCCTTCTCCTCCTCCTTCCTTATTGGCTCCTACTTTACCCAATCCCCTAATTTATCTCTTCTCCCGCCCCTTATTCTCCATGGCTCCTTCTTTACCAAATTCTTTCTGTTCCAATTACTACTCCTCTTCTTCATCCTTATTATCTTATTTTTCATTCCCCTTCTCCTCCTCCTTCCTTATTGGCTCCTACTTTACCCAATCCCCTAATTTATCTCTTCTCCCGCCCCTTATTCTCCATGGCTCCTTCTTTACCAAATTCTTTCTGTTCCAATTACTACTCCTCTTCTTCATCCTTATTATCTTATTTTTCATTCCCCTTCTCCTCCTCCTTCCTTATTGGCTCCTACTTTACCCAATCCCCTAATTTATCTCTTCTCCCGCCCCTTATTCTCCATGGCTCCTTCTTTACCAAATTCTTTCTGTTCCAATTACTACTCCTCTTCTTCATCCTTATTATCTTATTTTTCATTCCCCTTCTCCTCCTCCTTCCTTATTGGCTCCTACTTTACCCAATCCCCTAATTTATCTCTTCTCCCGCCCCTTATTCTCCATGGCTCCTTCTTTACCAAATTCTTTCTGTTCCAATTACTACTCCTCTTCTTCATCCTTATTATCTTATTTTTCATTCCCCTTCTCCTCCTCTTCCTTATTGGCTCCTCCTTTACCCAATCCGCCAACTTCTCTCCTCTTCTTCCTCCACATCCTATAAGGACCCTTCTTTACTAAATCTTTTTTGCTCCAATTCCTACCCCTCTTCTTTATCCTTATTCTCTTCCTATTTCTCATCCCCTTTCTCTTCCTCTTCCTCATTGGCTCCTACCTTGCCCAATCCGCTAACTTATCTTTCTTCTTTTTCCTCCATATCCTCTTAGGCTCCTACTTAACCAAATCCTTTTTGTTTCAATTCTTATCCCTCTTCTTCTCCCCTTTCTCCTCCTTAACCATCTGCTCCTTTCGGGAGGAGGAACACTTGAGCGACTGTCTCGTCAGAGTGACGTAACGTCTCTCAGAATGTCGCCTGACAATTTTTTTTTTTTTTTTTTTTCACGATGCCTCGGTTCTACATTTAGCCCTACTCGGTTCCTTCTCACGTGATACCCTTCACACTCGATGGCTTGGCAGAGAGAGAGAGAGAGAGAGAGAGAGAGAGAGAGAGAGAGAGAGAGAGAGAGAGAGAGAGAGAGCAGTAATTTCAACCTCTGCCTTATATGAAAGTGGTGATTTGAGATCCAACTGTCATTTGATTTTATGTATATGTAATAACTTTGATTCCATATTTACATTATCACGAGATATCAATTTGTAAGCACTGTATAATATTTTGATATCTTAAGGATTTAGAATAGGATCAATCATGAATCAGTATTTAGTAATGTTACTCCTCATTGTAAATGGGTTTGTGGTAGATAAAGCCCCGCTGATTACCGCCCAATATCCATAACTCCCGTATTATCTAAAGTTTTTAAACGTCTTTTGGCAAAACGTGTTAATAGGTTTTCTGAAGGTAATCATCTGTTCCCTAGTTTACAATTTGGTTTTCGTAAAGGCCTTGGAGCATGGGATGCCCTTCTTACAATCTCCAATGCTGTACAGAAGTCCCTTGATTGTGGTCAGGAAGTTCGTATGATTGGCCTTGATTTTAGTGCTGCCTTTGGCCGTGTTAATCATAAGGCCCTTGTTTTCAAACTCAAAAAGTTAGGAGTGGGTGGGTCGTTTCTTAGCATCATTATTAAATTGTCAAGTAATAGATTGCAAAGAATTGTTGTTGAATGACACCAAAGTGAGTACAGGAATGTGATATCTGGTGTTCCTTAGGGTATTGCTCTTGGCCCATTACTTTTCATACTATATACACATGACAAGTGGTTTGGTCTAGAAAACAAGGTTGTTGCATATGCATTTGATGCTACTCTCTTTGCATCAATTCCATCTCCCGAATGTAGATCAAGGGTTGCTGAATCCCTTAATAGAGATCTAGCTAAAATTAGAGCATGGTGAAAATTATGGGGTATGAAGTTGAATCTTAACAAAACTAAACTCAAAGTATGATTGCAAGTAAGTCAAGGACCGTGGCTCCTCAACATC
>NC_090744.1:106806625-106811625 GCF_036898095.1 Palaemon carinicauda | reverse complement strand
GAGAAATAGAAGTGCGTTATAATTGGTTTCAATATCAGGAGAAATAGAAGTGCGTTATAATTGGTTTCAATATCAGGAGAAATAGAAGTGCTTTCTAATTGGTTTCAATATCAGGAGAAATAGAAGTGCGTTATAATTGGTTTCAATATCAGGAGAAATAGAAGTGCGTTCTAATTGGTTTCAATATCAGGAGAAATAGAAGTGCGTTCTTATTGGTTTCAATATCAGGAGAAATAGAAGTGCGTTATAATTGGTTTCAATATCAGGAGAAATAGAAGTGCGTTATAATTGGTTTCAATATCAGGAGAAATAGAAGTGCGTTATAATTGGTTTCAATATCAGGAGAAATAGAAGTGCTTTCTAATTGGTTTCATTATCAGGAGAAATAGACGTGCTTTCTAATTGGTTTCATTATCAGGAGAAATAGACGTGCTTTCTAATTGGTTTCATTATCAGGAGAAATAGACGTGCTTTCTAATTGGTTTCATTATCAGGAGAAATAGACGTGCTTTCTAATTGGTTTCATAGTCAGCAAAAATGAGAAGTGCGTTCTAATTGGTATTATTGTCAGCAGAAATGAGAAGTATTTTCTAATTAGGTTCATTGCTGGCAGAAATAGAAGTGATATCAGTTACTTTTAAATTTCTTGCTGTGTTTGACTCCTAAACCAAATATACCTATATAAGCAGTCATTCTCCTTATAAATGGATGAATTATTATTATTATTATTATTATTATTATTATTATCATTATTATTATTATTATTATTATCATTATTATTATTATTATTATTATGAGCTACTCTATAGCCCTAGTTGGAAAAGCAAGATGCTATAAGCCAATGGGCTCCAGCATGGAAAAATAGCCCAGTGAGGAAAGGAAACAAGGAAAGATGTAAACAATAGATTTTTTTTTTAAAAGTAACATTACATTTAATTTTTCATATATAAATTATAACAAAATAACATGAAACAAGAGGAATAGAAATATAATAGAACAGCGTGCCCAAATGTACCCTGAAGCAAGAGAACTCTAAATCCAAGACAGTAAGAGAGAATAGCATATCACACCCTCATCCTTTTGCGGGTGCTTATAGTTCAACCTGCTGATTCATCAGCAGCCATGACCCGGCTCCTCCTGGTCTTACATCAGGTGATGCGAGGCTTGGGCACTGATCATATGTATATAAAGAGTATGTGTCTAGGATAATGGGAGACAAGCGAAATGACCTATTTTTTTTCATACTTCATTAGTGATCTTTAACCTTTACACCACAGTAGCTTCCTTTTGAGTGAAATATTCATGGGCGTATAGATTATATGCATGTATGTACATATATATTTTATATGTATATATATGTTTAGTGTGTGATGTGGGAGGGGTTAAGGAGAATCTATTTTTTTATTGATCTTTGGTAATATTATGGAAGATTTTGATTACAGCCTTATTCTCAAATATTTTGTTATAACTTATCATTTAAGCGATTAGTACTATGAAATAAAACGTTTAGTAACTCAAGGATTACCTGTATCACTTTGGATACTCGAATGAAGAATACAAGTATCTGGTCCCTACTGTATAATTCAATTAAAAAAAAAATAATTATCTCGAATGAACCAAGATATTAATCCAACTGATATATCAATAAGTAAAGGTAAAAGTGTCTTATTTCAGTTTAAGTTTCATCAGAATTGATGCTCAGTTGGGCAAGCCCCCTCCCCCCCTCCCCCGCCCCCACTGCTGTGCCCAACCACAGCAGTGGCCTCCCCAGAAAACAGCTTAAACTCACTGTTCCGGCCTGGAATCGATCTGCTGCCATGCTAATACTAGGCGAACACGTTACCTCTGTACAAGCAAGGAGGCTAGTACAGTGGTAACGTTCAAGTTTTTCTTGCGATCTATCACATCTATAGTCCATTTCTTTTAGCGAGGCAGATTTGCACCGACTCGCAACGGTGCCCTTTTAGCTCGGAAAAGTTCCCCGATCGCTGATTGGTTAGAATTATCTTGTCCAACCAATCAGCGATCAGGAAACTTTTCCGAGCTAAAAGGGCACCGCTGCGAGTCGGTTCAAATATGCCTCGCTCAAAGAAATGGACTATAGTAAGCATTGTTTCTCTGATTTAAATAAGACAAATTTGTTGTACAAAAATGAAAGTTTATTGCAAGACACAGAAAAGGAAAGTAATGAGTCAGTTTGGGATTTCTCTTAGTTAAATGTATGGTAAGGAAGAAAAATGGAAAAGAGAGATAAAATATATTCACAAATAGACGACGAGCTATCAGCTAGGGAGGAAATCTCTCTCTCTCTCTCTCTCTCTCTCTCTCTCTCTCTCTCTCTCTCTCTCTCTCTCTCTTATTTGCTGGTTCATACAAAAATATATCATCCAATTTCTTTATCTGTGGGTGAACCAGTTCATCATAACTTGCAAACAAATATTTCTCTCTCTCTCTCTCTCTCTCTCTCTCTCTCTCTCTCTCTCTCTCTCTCTCTCTCTCTCTCTCTCTCTCTCTCTCTCTCTCTCTCTCGTTATTTACTGGTTTATACAAAAATATATCATCTAATTTCTTTTATCTATGGGTGAACAAGAACATAACTTGTCAATCTCTCTCTCTCTCTCTCTCTCTCTCTCTCTCTCTCTCTCTCTCTCTCTCTCTCTCTTTATTTGATGGTTTATACAAAAATACGTAATCCAATATCTTTTTCGTTAGTGAACCAGAACATAACTCGTCAATAAATCTCTCTCTCTCTCTCTCTCTCTCTCTCTCTCTCTCTCTCTCTCTCTCTCTCTCTCTCTCTATGTTATTTGATGTTTTGTACAAAAATATATCATCTAATTTCTTTATCTATGGGTGAACCAGTTCATTATAAATGGCAAGCAAATCTCTCTCTCTCTCTCTCTCTCTCTCTCTCTCTCTCTCTCTCTCTCTCTCTCTCTCTCTCTCTCTCTCTCTCTCTCTTGTTATTTGATGGTTTATACAAAAATATATAATCCAAAATCTCTCTTCGTTGGTGAACCAGATCATACCTCGTCAACAAATTCTCTCTCTCTCTCTCTCTCTCTCTCTCTCTCTCTCTCTCTCTCTCTCTCTCTCTCTCTCTCTCTCTCTCTCTCTCTCACTGTATTTTGCCCTCTTTCCGTGGAAAGACTATGCCTGCTATCCAGGGCACTATTCCAAAGGTCATAATTTCCTAACATGTGTTTCTTCTTCTTTTTATGCGGACGTTGGAATGCAACTGAGGCGTTTCCCAGGCAGATTAGGAGACCCAGAGCTGTAACTGTTTTGTTCTTCTATTTCATTCTGTTGTATTCTGCTTTATAGTGGAGCATTTTGGCTTTATTTCTCCATGAAAGGGGGGAGATGGTAAAATATTGAAAGTGAAACGTGGAGGGAGATGTTTTTAAGGGATTAAAAAAAATGGGAAATGTATAAAAAGAAAACAGACTTCAAATGGAAAATGGATGTAAAAGTGACTCGTGTATTCCTTTCGGAAAAAAAGTAATAGAAACATTTGTAAGTACAGTTGGACGCATGAATTCCTGGTACACCTCTCTTTGATTAATGCACTCAACCACACCCTTACTACGCGGCGAGTGTCTGTATTTAGTCCCGCCCACCATCTCTGCCATCTCTACTTACACTACCTGTTTGGTTACACGCCGCGGAGTAATGGTGTGACAGGGTTTACTTCTTGGGAGCGAGGTTGGTCTAGAACTACTGTGTCCAACCGTACATTGCACCCTGGGTGACCGTCTGTTAAGAAAAACTTAAGAAACGAAATACTTGTAACTTTTCAATCATTTAAAATCATATTAAATAGTTTCCAAGACCGAAAATTCCTTTATGATTAAAGTACTTACAGAAATGGAAACAATAAGTTAGACTAATTTCAGCCAACGATAATCTTGAAGTCTCTGAAAAGACCAACTATCAGAATTTGAAATATGATGAAAGACTGAAAGAGTTTGACGCTCCATCTTTTAAACTGGCATAATAAATCCCATAAAAGTTTGGTAAGTGCTTTCAGCTAGCGCTTCATTGTCAGAATAGATAGAGGTGCGTTCTGCTTACGTATAGGAGTGCTTCATGATTGCTTTTCACTTTCAGGAGAGATAAAAGTGCGTCCTATCGTGTCCTTACCAGAAGAAAAAGAAAAAAAAGAGTTTTACTTACGTTTCATTGTTAGCAGAAATGAAAGTGCATTCTGCTCAAGTTTCATTGTTAGTAGAAATAAAAGTGCATTCTGCTTACGTTTCATTGTTAGCAGAAATAAAAGTGCATTCTGCTTACGATTCATTGTTAGCAGAAATAAAAGTGCATTCTGCTTACGTTTCATTGTTAGCAGAAATAAGAGTGCATTCTGCTTACGTTTCATTGTTAGCAGAAATAAAAGTGCATTCTGCTTACGATTCATTGTTAGCAGAAATAAAAGTCCGATCTGTTTACATTTCATTATCAGTAGAAACAGAAAAGCTTTCTACCAACGTTTCATTATCAGAAAATAAGTGTTAATTTCTGTTTCATTGGCAGGAGGTATAAAAGTGTGTTTTGCTTACGTTTCATTATGAGAATACGTAGCAGTGCATTTTGTTTATGTTCCATTATCAGAGGAAATATAAGTGTTTACTGCTTACATTTCATTGCCAGGTAAATAGAAGTGTTTTCTGCTTACATTTCATTGTCAGGTAAATAGAAGTGTTTTCTGCTTACATTTCAATGTCAGAGAAAATAGATTTTCGCTCTGCTCAAGTTTCATTGTCAGATGAAACGTATGCGTCTTCTGCTTACGTTACATTGTCAGAATTCATAGAAGCGTGTCCTGCTTACGTTTCGTGAACACATGGAATAGAAGTGCTTACTGCTTATATTTCATTGTTAGACTGAATAAAAGTGCATACTGTTAAATTTGATTTTATTCTGCTTTCGTTATGTATTATATATATTTATATATATATATATATATATATATATATATATATATATATATATATATATAT
>NC_090744.1:106796625-106804125 GCF_036898095.1 Palaemon carinicauda | reverse complement strand
TATCCCCCTCAAGCCCAAAGAAAACGGTCCGTTTTCTTTACTACTGTATAAAAGTTATGGTACTGTATGTACGTAAAGCATTTAGATCAGTGAAGGTGTATTGTTACCTGTACGTACACCTAAATTAAGGATTGATACCTGTACACTCTGAAAAAAGGTTACAGTTAATTAGTGTAACAAAAAAGTTGAAACTTACCTTTTGATTGAGACGATGTCCGATAGCGAAGTCGCGGCAGAGGAGGATGGCATAAGGCAGAAAACGTAACAAGTGACAGACTACGTACAGTAATTTACACACTTAACACATTAACACTTAAACTTTACGAAATAAAAAAATGGCAGAAATAATTAACACTTAACATTAGTATGGAAAACTATAAAATGAAAGAAAAAATTACTTTAACACTTAACGGTAACATAAAACTTAAAATTGAATTTTTTTTTTTGCTTTTTTATAACTTTACGTTTTTCTTATTTTCTAAAAATCTTCTACTTCATCACTTTCTTTTTTCTGTTTCTTTTCTTTACTTTCACCTTCTAATTCTTCATCCCTTCCTCTTTTCTGTTTCTTTTCTTCACTTTCACCTTCGTCTTGGCCTACTAATACCGCTGGCCTCTTTAATAAGAAACTATCCATTGAAGCTTGTTTCTGCCTACTTTTCAACACATTTCTAAAATGCGTTAGGCAAACGTCATTGCAGTGTTGAAGCGCACGGTTGGTATAAACTTTTTCTGGATGTTCCTTTTCGACGTAGTCTGCCATTTTATGGAAACATGCAAGAATTTCCTTGATGTCTGCCGTTTTCAAAGGTGCAACATCCTCCTCATCACCGCTAGAGAGCTGCTCTTGAAAATCACTCACTTGCATCGTCTCCAACTCCTTCAAGTCGTCCGTCGTCAACTCCTCGTGGTGCTCCTCGATAAGTTCATCGATATCTTCCGCGCTAACTTCCAGCCCCATGGACGTACCAAGATGTACGATGTCAGCCACCTCAGACTGCTGAATTGGTTCAGGATCGTCAACGATCTCGGCTTCTCCTCCAGGCTTCCCGAACCCCTCGAAGTCTCGTGCAGAGACAGCATCAGGCCACAGCTTCCTCCAAGATGAGTTTAGGGTACGCCTCGAAACTTCCTGCCAAGCGAGATCGATGAGTTTGAGGCATATCACGATGTTGAAGTGATCTTTCCAAAATTCACGCAGAGTGAGGTTTGTACTCTCTGTGACTTGGAAACATCTCTTGAAGAGATGCTTCGTGTACAATTTTTTAAAATTAGAAATAACTTGCTGGTCCATGGGCTGGAGGAGAGGGCTGTTTGTTAGGCGGTAGATACAGGACCTTTATGAAGGAATACTCGGCCAGAAGATATTCCTCGAGGCCAGGAGGGTGAGCTGGAGCATTGTCCAACACCAGCAGACATTTCATAGGGAGGCGCTTTTCTTCCAAATATTTTCGGACAGTCGGACCGAAGCAGACATTCACCCAATCAATGAACAGTTGCCTCGTTACCCAGGCTTTTGCATTCGCCTTCCACATCACGGGAAGGTTCTCCTTAATGACTTTGTGGGCTTTGAAGGCTCGGGGAAATTTCTGAATGGTACACCAGCAGGGGCTTTATCTTGCAGTCCCCACTGGCGTTTGCACAAAAAGCAAGGGTAAGCCTGTCCTTCATAGGCTTATGTCCGGGTAGCCTCTTCTCCTCCGCCGTGATGAACGTCCGACGAGGCATTTTCTTCCAGAAAAGCCCAGTTTCGTCGCAATTGAAAACTTGCTGCGAACTGTAGCCTTCCTGCAGAGTCAACTCGTCGAACGTTTTAACAAAGGCTTCGGCGGCCTTCGTGTCCGAGCTGGCTGCCTCCCCATGCCGTACCACTGAATGGATGCCAGTCCTTTTCTTGAACTTCTCGAACCACCCACGAGAAGCCTTGAACTCTGGGGGTTCCTGCTGGGATGTTCCTTCTCCTGCTCCTTCTTCGGCCTGAGCACGCATGAGATCACCGAAAATGGTGGAGGCCTTCTGGCAAATTGTAGTCTCAGTGATGGTGTCTCCTGAGATCTCTTTGTCCTTGATCCACACAAGAAGCAGCCTCTCCATCTCGTCATGCACGTGCGTTCTCTTGTTGGAGAAAATAGTGACGCCCTTAGAAGGTGTTGCTGCTTTGATGGCCGCCTTCTGCTTCAGGATGGTGCCTATCGTAGACGGATTCCGGCCATACTCCTTGGCGATCGCACTTAAACGCATGCCAGACTCGTACTTTTTAACGATTTCAAGTTTCGTCTCCATCGAGAGCATCGTCTTCTTCTTCTTTCCTTCGGCAACATTCTTGGGACCCATGGCTACAGTAATACGTAACATAATACACTACGTAACGTTATATACAGTCTATGTATAGTAAACACTAATACAGTACAGTGCACAGTAACGAATGTTTATTAACGATAACACGTGGCGTACGAATGTACTGTATATTAACACTAAGTCAAACAAGCGAAAGCACACAATGTCTGTTAACGATACCGCGGTCAGAACGAAAAGAGAGAGAGAGAGATGAACGCCCGTGCGTAGGCAAGCTGGGATAGTTGCCGACCAATAGGAAAGCAGGATCTTATGGCGTCAGCTAGCGTCTGAGTAGGGAGATAACCAATGGGTGAGCGGGAGGCTGTAAGTGAGTCTACCCAAGTTCAAAGTCAGGCGGCGCGCGCTTTTTAAAATTACTCTCGGCGAAGAGTTGGGATCTCGTAAGGTTTTCGTATCCTGAAATTTTATCCGTATCCTGGGGCATAAAAATCTTCGAATCACTTTTCGCATCCTGAATTATTCGTAAGCAGAAACTTTCGTATCCAGAGGTATCACTGTATATATATATATATATATACATATATATATATATATATATATATATATATATATATATGTGTGTGTGTGTGTGTGTGTGTACGTGGGTATGTATGTGTGTTGGTATGCTTATTAAATGGATATGCATAATGCAGAAGTAGAAAAATAAGTTCCATATAAAACTGCAGGTAATTAGACGTTCCATCGTTAATTAACCCCAGTGCACTAAATAATTCACTGTCTTTAATAACACTTAAAGCATTTGTCACCAGAAAATTTGTTATATATGAATCCTCAATATGCAGCAAATGATTTTATGTTGAACAGGCTGACATAAGTCTTTTTATAGTTTATGTATATATTTATATATATATATATATATATATATATATATATATATATATATATATATATATATATATATATATATATATATATATATAACATTTGTCTTGGTGTTGTTACTGTTTTGAAAATATTTTATTGTTAATTTTTTTTCTCATATCGTTTATTTCCTTATTTCCTTTCATCACTGGGCTATTCTTTCCTATTGGAGCCCTTTGGGTTTATAGCATCTTGCTTTTCCAACTAGGGTTGTAGCTTAGCTACTACTAATAATAATATACGCTTATTAATCTGGCCTATTCTTTATACATTCTCCTCTTTCCTCATACATCTGACAGCACTAAGATAACAGAAAAATTATTTTACACTCAAGGGGTTAACTACTTTATGTAATTGTTCAATGGCTACTTTCCTCTTGGTGAAGGTAGAAAAGAGTTAGCTATGGCAAGCAGCTCGTCGAGGAGAAGGACACTCTAATATCATATTGTACCAACCGTGTGTCACACGATCGTACATAATTCATTTTGTATATATTATGCTTTTATCTTCGCTCTTCCCTCCCTCGCCCTAAAAAGAACCAGAATAAACATGTCTGCGTTTCTCCTATGTAACATTGTCTGTTTCTCGAAAATGTAATTTCCTGTTGTCTTGAGGTTTTGTATATAAAGGAGTGTGTTCTATAATAAATTAACTCAGTTGCTTTCACACTGCCTTGAGTTCACAACCTTCTCTCGTTACGTCACAATATCATTGTTCCTTGCGTGGTGCCATAGTCTTTGTACCATGGTCTTCCACTGCCTTGGGCTAGAGTTCTATTGCTTTTCTGTCTCTTTCCTTATTTCCTTTCCTTACTGGGTTATTTTCTCTGTTGGAGCCCTTGGACTTTCGCATCCTGTTTTTCCAACTAGGGTTGTAGCTTACCTTGTAATGATAATATACATGTGGATAAATTTTGAATATGCGTTACTGCTAGTGCGATGTATACTTAAACATATGAATCAATTTCATTTCTATTCATTTGCATGTTCAATATATGTGTTGTTTTTGTTCTATTCAAAATAATCGTTATTCGCAAGAATATTTCTTCAATTGCTTTCATTACTTTTTTTAGTTTTTGTAGATTTTTCATTTTTTGGCAAATACCTAATTTTTGTCTATTCATTAAAACAATTATATAAAAGAATATTCTTAACAATTGATATTTTTTGGACATGATTAAAAAATCAAAGATGCTCTCCTGATATATTTTACTATTCCCTTTCATGAAATTCCATTATGTATCCTTTTCATGAAATATTTCATTATATATACTTTTTCATGAAATATTTCACTTTATATCTCTTTTCATGAAATATTTCACTATATATCTCTTTTCATGAAATATTTCCCTATATATCCCTTTTCATTAAATATTTCACTATATATTCATTTTCATTAAATATTTCACTATCCAATTTCATGAGATATTTTGCTCTCCAATTTCATGAGATATTTTGCTCTCCCATTTCATGGGATATTTCACACTCCTATTTCATGGAATATTTCACTCTCCCATTTCATGAAATATTTTACTCCCCCATTTCATGAAATATTTTACTCTCCCATTTCGTGAAATATTTCACTCTCCCATTTCGTGAAATATTTCACTCTCCCATTTCGTGAAATATTTCACTCTCCTATTTCATGAAATATTTCACTCTCTCATTTTATGAAATGTTTCACTCTCCCATTTCATGAAATATTCTACTCTCCTATTTCATGAAATATTTTACTCCCCCATTTCATGAGATATTTTGCTCTCCCATTTCATGAGATATTTCACTCTCCTATTTCATGGAATATTTCACTCTCCCATTTCATGAAATATTTTACTCCCCCATTACATGAAATATTTTACTCTCCCATTTCGTGAAATATTTCACTCTCCCACTTCATGGAATATTTCACTCTCCCATTTCATGAAATATTTTACTCTCTCATTTTATGAAATGTTTTACTCTCCCATTTCATGAAATATTCTACTCTCCTATTTCATGAAATATTTTACTCCCCCATTTCATGAGATATTTTGCTCTCCAATTTCATGAGATATTTCACTCTCCTATTTCATGGAATATTTCACTCTCCCATTTCATGAAATATTTTACTCCCCCATTTCATGAAATATTTTACTCTCCCATTTCGTGAAATATTTCACTCTCCCACTTCATGGAATATTTCACTCTCCTATTTCATGAAATATTTCACTCTCCCACTTCATGGAATAATTCACTCTCCCATTTCATGAAATATTTCATTCTCTCATTTTATGAAATGTTTCACTCTCCCATTTTATGAAATATTCTACTCTCCTATT
Organism: Palaemon carinicauda; assembly: GCF_036898095.1. Taxonomy (NCBI): domain Eukaryota; kingdom Metazoa; phylum Arthropoda; class Malacostraca; order Decapoda; family Palaemonidae; genus Palaemon; species Palaemon carinicauda. Next base: position 106,798,589 of record NC_090744.1, on the reverse strand, counting down.
TCAAGAAATATTTCACTCTCCCATTTCATGAACTATTTCTCAATGCCTTTCATAAAATATTTCACCATCCATTTTCATGAAATATTTCACAATGCCTTTTCTGAAATATTTCACCATCCCTTTTCATAAAATATTTTACTATCCCCTTTCATGAAATGATTTTCCTTTCATGAAATATTTCCCTACCTCATTTCACTTCCATGAAGTGGGAGCTTTAAAGCTTTTGATATTCTATAATACCGAATGTTATTCGTTTATCGATATGAACAAAATCTGCAATGACGCGAGGGTTTATTGCGTTGAACATCTCTATTTGAATATATATGAAATCGTCGAAGCGCGTCACATTTTGCCATTGAACGAAGGACTTTCTTTTTTAATGTTTGTTCCTACTGCTTTCATGTTTTAGGTAGTAGGTTACCCTGGGCACCAACCGCCCGTTGAGATACTACTGCTAGAGAGTTATGGGGTCCTTTGACTGGCCAGACAGTACTACATAGGACCCTTCTCTCTGGTTACAGTTCTTTCCCTTTGCCTACACAGTCACCGAATAATCTGGCGTATTCTTTACAGATTCTCCTCTCTTCTCGTACACCTGACAACACTGAGATTGCCAAACAATTCTTCTTCACCCAAGGGGTTAACTACTGCACTGCAATTGTTCAGTGGCCACTTTCCTCTTGGTAAGGGTAGAAGAGACACTTCAGCTAAGGTAAGCAGCTCTTCTAGGAGAAGGACACTCCAAAATCAAACCATTGTTCTAGTCTTAGGTAGTGCTATAGCCTCTGTACCATGGTCTTCCACTGACTTGGGTTAGAGTTCTCTTGCTTGAGGGTACACTCGGGCACACTTCTAGTTAGTTTCTCTTCCTCTTGTTTTGTTAAAGTTTATATAGTTTTTATAGGAAATATTTATTTTAATGTTGTTACTATTTTATTTTTCTTTATTTATTTTCCTCACTGAGCTATTTTCCCTATTGGGGGCCCTGGGCTTATAGTATCCTGCTTTTCCAATTAGGGTCGTAGATTAGAATTTAATAATAATAATAATAATAATAATAATAATAATGATAATCTGAATTGTTTTGAATATCGTTCTCCTTTTTAGTCTTCAGCAGCTGATTCTCATTTTAACTTCTTGGAAAAATCTTGGTTTGCTGAATGTTTGTACTGATTTTTATACAGGTTTTTAAGGCTAGAATTAATCTACTGGCCTGTACAGTGGTAACGTGTTCACCTAGCATACGCATGGCAGCAGATTGATCCCAGTCGGGGACCCTGAGTTTAAGCTGTCATGATATATTTTACTAATCCCTTTCATGAAATTCCATTATGTATCCTTTTCATGAAATATTTCCCTATATATCCCTTTTAATGAAATATTTCACTATATATCTCTTTTCATGAAATATTTAACTATATATCCCTTTTCATGAAGTATTTCACTATATCTCTTTTCACGAAATATTTCACTATATATTCCTTTTCATGAGATATTTTGCTCTCCCATTTCATGAAATATTTCAGTCTTCCATTTTATGAAATATTTCACTCAATCATTTTATGAAATTTTTTCAGTATCCCTTTCATGAAGTATTTCACAGTGCCTTTCATGAAATATTTCACAATGCCTTTTCTGAAATATTTCCCCATCCCTTTTCATGAAATATTTTACTATCCCCTTTCATGAAATGATTTTCCTTTCATGAAATATTTCCCTACCTCATTTCACTTCCATGAAGTGGGAGCTTTAAAGCTTTTGATATTCTATAATACCGATTGTTATTCGTTTATCGATATGAACAAAATCTGCAATGACGCGAGGGTTTATTGCGTTGAACATCTCTATTTGAATATATATGAAATCGTCGAAGCGCGTCACATTTTGCCAATGAACGAAGGACTTTCTTTTTTAATGTTTGTTCCTACTGCTTTCGTGTTTTAGGTAGTAGGTTGCCCTGGGCA
>NC_090744.1:106789125-106791625 GCF_036898095.1 Palaemon carinicauda | reverse complement strand
TCCCTATCAACTCTATCATATGCTTTCTCCAGATCCATAAACGCAACATACACCTCCTTACCTTTTGCTAAATATTTCTCGCATATCTGCCTAACTGTAAAAATCTGATTCATACAACCCCTACCTCTTCTAAAACCACCTTGTACTTCCAAGATTGCATTCTCTGTTTTATCCTTAATCCTATTAATCAGTACTCTACCATACACTTTTCCAACTACACTCAACAAACTAATACCTCTTGAATTACAACACTCATGCACATCTCCCTTACCCTTATATAGTGGTACAATACATGCACAGACCCAATCTACTGGTACCAATGACAACACAAAACACACATTAAACAATCTCACCAACCATTCAAGTACAGTCACACCCCCTTCCTTCATATATATATATATATATATATATATATATATATATATATATATATATATATATATATTTATATATATATATATATATATATATATATATATATATATATATATATATATATATATACAGTACATGTAAGAGAGAGTGTTTAAGTATGTGCCCTGCCTCTAGCATCAAGAACATACGTAGGATTTGAGGAAAGAATGAAAACAGTGTGATAATGATGTCATTATGTCACGTGTAGTGTCTTGTTAATTGAAGTTGAACTAACATTAGACAAAATATATTTCCCTCTGTTTGGATCAAGATCACGTTTAATAAAAAAAAAAAATATATATATAAGCATGCAGGCAGACGTATGTACACATGCACAAAGGTCAGCGAGAAATCATAACATGTATACGGTAATTTCATGGATTTATGAATACATTAACATGTATTGAGATATGCATACAGAGCTTGTTTTTATAACTAGAGAGAGAAGGGGGAACTAAATTTTGAGGTGTATGTATATATATATATATATATATATATATATATATATATATATATATATATATATATATATATATGTATATATATATGTATATATATATATATATATGTATATATATATGTATATATATATATATATGTATATATATATATATATATATATATATATATATATATATATATATATATATATATAATAAGAGTGTTTATGGAATATTATATATTTATTGTTGACCTAGGAACAACTCAAATATTTACCTGAATAATTAAAGGCTTTGAGACACTTTTCTTGAAGAAATACATATATGATTTTTTGGTTGCTTAGAATTAAACTTATATACATAAAAGTTGACTAACTTTTGGATATTTTCTTAGTGATGGAGTAGTATATCTTTCATGCTAGTGTAATAATAATAATAATAATAATAATAATAATAATAATAATAATAATAATAATAATAATAATAATGATAATAGTAATAATAATAATGAAAATGATGAAACTTCTTCATCTTGCTGAATAAGCAGTTATAATTATATAGGATAGTGACCAGGGGGAGAGAGAGAGAGAGAGAGAGAGAGAGAGAGAGAGAGAGAGAGAGAGAGAGAGAGAGAGAGAGAGCAGCATACAACAACATAGATAAAAATAACACATCGTGATATATTTCTTTCATACGGGTTGCTTTACTTATACTCTCATAAACTGGATTCCCATCGCTAAACCTTTTCTTCTATAAAGAGAACCTTAGTTTAGTAAAAGGCCCAGAGGCTTCAAGATAACATTTATAATTCAAAACCGGTCATCTCCGAAGTCTCATCCGGGACATCTTCAATGGCGGGTAATAGTCTCTGAGACGAGTGGTTGTGGTCCCCTGACAGTCAATACATATTTCATGAATACTTTTGACTCCGAAGGTTTCTGAATTCTATAAGGGGCGTTTGTTTAGACGTTGATAAATAATTTTTGATACATTTATTCAGTAGTAATTGCTTATATGGCGGACCTGCTGACGGGCTTATTCCATAATGCGATGGTAATATATTACTTCATCTTTTATTCCTCTGTTTAATGGGAATTTAATCATTGTTTCAAAGAAAAATGAACTCCCTTGGTAGAACTATCTAGCTTCATGAAAGTTAATTCTCTCTCTCTCTCTCTCTCTCTCTCTCTCTCTCTCTCTCTCTCTCTCTCTCTCTCTCTCTCTCTCTCTCTCTCTATAATTACTGGCTGTTTATACAGCATATGAGAGTAGCATCCTTGACGGATGACGTCACAACTTATGCTCAAAATGTATAGAGAATTCTAAGGCTTCTATACACAGTTAAGAAAAAAAAAACCGTTATTTTTGTCAGTAAAATATAGGCGACCGTAATATTAACATGTGTTGCTATTATATTTTAAAGGTTGGTGACCGTAACATCACTCCTTTACGCCAATATATCCGTTTTTAAAACGACCAATGCTAGGCAACGTTTATTCCAGAATTTTTTACAGATTTTACGGCAAATTTTTAACAGTGTAGACTAGATTCCAATCGGAGTGTAATCCTTCGTGATAAACATTCAGTGACCTATAATTGTTACTTTTATGAAGCTGGAAACACTATTTGTCTAAACTCACCCTCTT
>NC_090744.1:106774125-106779125 GCF_036898095.1 Palaemon carinicauda | reverse complement strand
CGTATGAAATGGGCCAGACACCGGTCAGAGGACAGAGTGTAGTCTGAGTTGCGCCTAGCTATTCCAGTGCCTCAATAACAGGCACGAACAGGGTACTTCAATGGCTTGCCCGTTGTTTCCTCGTCTATGACGTCATCTACACTCGTGATCGTCAACCATACAACAAAATTGGTAACGAGGTCTGCCCGCCGCGCATTTTCCCCTCGTGTGGAAGGACCTTTAGACAGCTATATTCTTAGCTTACCCTAAGACTGATCTTGACCCTGCGTTCGCTTTTCAACCAGTTTCACTACTAGTAAGGTATCACTAAATTATAATATTTTGTAAATCGTAAAACTAGCTTTATATTATTGTTTGTTTTAGATCAAAATAAACAACTTCCTTATAAAGAAAATTGATTTGGTGAACTACCTTTGCCCCTTTCGAGAGGAATTGTTTTTAACTCTGTAGAAGTTTACAAGCGAATGAATTTAGACAAGTGCAGGATGTGACATCATTTTACCTGTATGTTAAAGAAAAAACGATAGAGTTTAGAAGGCGAAAGTAAGTTAGATATTAAAAAAAGACCAAGATAGAGAGAGGGATGTTTTTAAAGGTAGTCTAAGTAGATCATATGGTTATGAGTAGATTAACTAGAATATTAAAAATCAAGAGATTTCGTTCATTGGCCGTGATAAAACTTATAACTATTATTGATTATATGCGCTATTTTTTTTCCATGGTATGATAATTCATCCCAAAAACTACACCATTATTCAAGTAAATAGTATTTTTTTATTTTTATTTTTTTTTTTTTTGCTTCCGTAACAATGTTTGTTGGAAAAATGTTTAAGCCATTTTCTCAGTGATCAATAAGATGCAATATCATAACGGCAACCTAATTGTACATCATTGCCACAAAGCTGATTTTACCAAAAAAAAAAAAGAAAAAAAAATATGTTTTGGAATTTGTAGTGCTGGATTTTTCAGGTCAAGCGAATAATCGCTTAATTCTACTTAATCTTCTGTGATTTGTGTCCGTAATAACTTTTTCAATTGCAAAGATTACATTCCCTAACCTGCCAGCCTTTGTTTTTGGACAGGATTTGTGGGAAATAAAATAGTTATGATACAGGGGAAAAAAAACATGAGTCATTATAGTGGGGAAAAATGACAGGAATAGAAATTATAGTGACAGAGGATAAAGGTTCAACATTGAAATAGAAAGAAAGCTGCGATTAAATAGGTCTATAAATGTTTGAAACATTAAAAAAATATTGATACTTTACGGAATAAAAGGGATTTATAAGAATATGAACTTTATTTTTAGATTTCAAAATATCCTACATAACCTTATAAGGAAAAAAAGCGATTAAATAGGTTTATAAAGGTTTGAAATATTGAAAAAATAGACAGGAAAATGTCTGATAACATTGATATTTTACTGAATAAAGTGTTGTTATAAGAATATGAACTTATTTTTAGATTTCAGAATATCCTTCATAACTTTATAGGAAGACAAAACGATTAAATTGGTTTATAAAGCTTTGAAACATTGAAAAAATTGACAGGAAAATGTCTGATACCATTGATATTTTACTGAATAAAGTGTTGTTATAAGAATATGAACTTATTTTTATATTTCAAAATATCCTTCATAACTTTATAACAAGAAAAACGATTAAATTGGTTTATAAATGTATAAAACGTTGAAAAAAGATAAAGAAAAAATATTTAATACTTTTTTGCGGAATAAAAGGGAGTTATAAGAATCTGAACTTATTTTTAGATTTCGAAATATCCTACATAACCTTATACCAAGATAAAAATACTTTAAATATCTTTCGTATTTCAATTTTTCTCTCCTTTAATTTAACGAAAACATCAAAAGTTATCAATCATCTTTTTGTCTCATATTTTCGATAAAGAATCGCTTCTGTTTGTCTTATGATTTTGATAAAAATTCTTTTTTTTCTGTCTTATATTTTCGATGAAAATTATCTTCTTTTTCACTTATATTTTTGATAAAAATTCTCTTATTTTTGATAAAAAATACGCTTCTTTTTTCTTATATTTTCGATAGAGATTCTTCTTTTTGTCTTATAACTGAGATAAAAATTCTCGTCTTTTCGTCTTATTTTTTCGATAAAAATTATTTTCTCTTTGTTTTATATTTTCGATAAAAATTATTTTCTCTTTGTTTTATATTTTCGATAAAAATACGCTACTTTTTGTCTTATATTTACGATAAAAAAAGTTTTTTTTCTTGTATTTTCGATAAAATTCCCCCTTCCCTTTTCTTATATTTTCGATAAAAATTTTCTTCTTTTTGTCTTATACTTTCGATAAAAATACTCTTCTTTTTGTCTTATATTTTTGATAAAAATTTTCTTTTTGTTTTATATTTTCGATAAAAGTTTTCTTCTTTTCTCTTATATTTTCGATAAAAAATTAATTTTTTCTATTTTTAATAAAAATTCTCTTCTTTTTGTCTTATGTTTTCCATCAAAATTCTCTTCTTTTTATCTTAAATTTTCGATGAAAATGCTAATTATGATAATAACGATACAAACAGCACCAACAATAGCAACATCACTATCATATGCACTACCATGAACGCGAGAACCAAAAACTAATTATTAGACAGCTTCCCGAATAGTCAGCATTTTATCTTCTGTTTACAAAATCGAAATCTAATTGCTTCCGCAAGGCACGTTCACTCTATCAACACGAGATACAGTAAAAAATAATATGACACATAACTTGTATGAAATCTCACTCAGTTTCCATTGTGCGTTGTTAAGGGTGTAAAGAAGGGAATAATGCTCTTAACCGTTCGTCTAAACTTGTTGTTAGTCTTGATCGCCGTGAGTACTAACACCTCTTATTTTATACTAAGATAACATACCTCCCGTTAGGAAAGAGTTTTTGGGGAATTTTGTCCCAAGTTGCAGGGAAAATATTGATTTCCCTCCCCATTTTTCTAGGGCTCTAGGTCGAATTTTCTCCCCTTTCTGAGCTGGAAAATCATAGGTATCTGTCTTTAAGATAAATAATATTCGGATAATCAAAGGTTGAATGAGTATATATCATCAGTTACTTAATGACTTTATATACCTGAGATGCAATAAGAAAAGGTATTTTATTAGACACTTTTATGGAAAGAAAAAATAACGCATATGATAAGGACACCACTTCGAGTTAAGGTTCGATGAATTAACGAACTCTCTCTGTCCTTGTAAGAGACAAAGTACCAGTTAGGTACAGCAATCCGGTTTATAATCAAGTATTAAGGAATGAGGTAGTTAGACCCACGACCCCAGAAGATGTCATCCACTTACCCGGTGTGAGGCGAGGGCCTTTTGCGAAATGTTATATTCCTCAAACAACCCGTCATCGTTGTTTTGTTAAACAAATAATCAAATAGTGAATATTTAATAAAATACAGTGCGTATCCTTATATTATGCTGTGTGTAATAAGGAAGTTTACGCTGAATGAGCTTAGTGAATTAATTCAAGTCTACTGGTACTAAACACCCAGGGTCACCATTTTCCACCGCTGACTCCTTTTCAGAGTTGCCAGGTTTTCCAATTGAGAAAAGGCCAACGTCTGGTCAACTGCAGCTTTAAAAGGCCAACCTAATAGTAAAAAAGGGCCGAAAATATATCCTTTAAAGCCAAACAATTTTAAAAAGGCCAAATTTAGGTATCTAGCGCGAAAAAGGGCTAAATTTGGAGATTTCTGGCCAGAAGAAGGCCAACCTGGCCACCCTGGAAAAGGAGACAAAGTTGTTACGTGCTATCTGAAATTCCTGTGGTGAGTTACTATACTCAATTTTTTTTAATGAGACACATTTGCACAGACTCGCAACGGTGCCCTTTTAGCTCGAAAAAGTTTCCTGATCGCTGATTGGTTAGAATTATCTTGTTCAACCAATCAGCGATCAGGAAACTTTTCCGAGCTAAAAGGGCACCCCTGCGAGTCTGTGCAAATCTGCCTGACTACAAAGAATTGACTATAGGCGTCCTGAGCATGCGTTCTGTTGCTCTTATTTTTACATCATGTTAGAAAATAGAATATTCTACTAAAATTAATTTAATTATATTTTTTTGAGAAATGGAAATATCATGTACCAGACGCATAAGCTGTGTTATATTTCATATGTGAGGACACTGTCTCTGATTATACGTCTTCCCAACAAGAACATGTCTATTTTTTCGTTGAAGGATAATCACCAACTTATCATTCTAGATTATCTTGATTTGTTTATCTTTTCCTCTTTTATCACAAGGTACTGTTCGTATTATATATTCCGTTTATCTCTCAATAGAAAGAAATAGCTAAGTGAATATTTCTTACCATGATGTCACAGTTCAATATCGAATTGAAATTTACACCTTGAATTAAGTGATAAGTTATTAGAGTAGGTTAGAGTAGTCACAACTGGTATTATCTGACAATTGTAATCTTACCCTCTGAAAGTGATTGTAGGATAAATATCAGTCACAAGCTAATCTTCTTTCCCACTGTTATATCACATTAAGGGGTCGGTTGCCTGAAGTACCCTCTCCAATCCCCTCTCTCAAAGGCACCCTCTTCCACCACAACTGTTCTCTCCATATCAGCCTTCACCTTATCTCGCCATTTAAATCTTCTCCCCCTAAAAGGTTCCTCCCAAGCCCTTCTCACAGATATGTAACTGTGGTAGCAATAGGGTATAACTTTAAATGCTAAAAAGTAACATAACAATGCCTTTCCAGGGAAAGGTGATCTCAGGAGAGCATCATAAAACAAACACCACAATCCAGACTTCACCGACGAACACTACCACCACTCAGAATGAAGACGCTAAGGATATTTCTACCGCGAGCAATGGAAGCTCCCTAACCGTACTAGAGTGGACCGACAGAGACGGTTGGAACCAAACCAGCCAGGACAACTACACTTTTGGAGAAACGGTGATATATCTAGACATTTACAAAAGTCTTTTTATGGAAAAATCCGATAAAAAATTGGCGTC
>NC_090744.1:106764125-106766625 GCF_036898095.1 Palaemon carinicauda | reverse complement strand
AAATGCATTTTTTTTAGATATATGGCGAATGAGCTGTGGCAAAAAGAAAAATCCTTGTAGAAATGACGGCTATGTAGGTCCCGACTGCAATTGCGTGTGTCGGAGTGGCACTATGGGAGTGGATTGTGAACACATATTAGAAGAAGATTACTACCGTGAGTAAAAGACATTGTATATATTATGTATATATACACATATATATATATATATATATATATATATATATATATATATATATATATATATATATATATATACATGTATATATATACATATATGCATATATACATGTATATATATATATACATATACATATATATATATATATATATATATATATATATATATATATATTATATATATATATATATATACATATACATATACATATATATATATATATATATATATATATATATATATATATATATATATAAAATTATACTTCCTGGCAGGATATTATTTTCTAATAAAAAAAAAAACATTGCTTCCTGTATCAAATAATGCTCTTTAATAAAATTTGACCTATATTTCAATTTCGAAGAAAAGGTTTTATACAGGAAAATATATTAGAAAATTTTGCCCTGACCGGAGTATTATTTATTTTTTTTATTTTTTTTTTTACTTTAATAACTTATTTTTTCATATATATATTTCAATACTGGACAGATTTCCCTGTTGGAGTCTTTAATTTCCGCATTTTACTCCAAAAAAAATTCAATCACAAAATCAAATTAAGGGGAACTGTGTTTAATTCAGGAAGAAATAAAAAGTTTTAGGTAAAAAAGAAAAAAAAAAAACCTAAGTTATTTAGCCAGTGAATATTTATAATTTGTAATAGTTACCCACCTTAGGTAGACGAAAACGATATGAGGGTGAGAGAAAACGAACTTAATTATTAAGGGGGTACAAAGTAATTTACCAAAGAAAAGTTATTTAAAGTTTGTATCGGGTTATTAGAGTTTTTTTTTTTATTGATTTGAGTTTAATTTTCCCAATTTTTACTTCTATTTGATTCTTTGTTTTTTATATTTGGTATATTTATAATAAGATAAAACTTACATATAGAATTATATTCGATTCTTTTCTATGCCATAAGAGTTAGAATAACTTGCAAACCTAATTCAGAGGAAAATACAAACCGTGATTAACTAATTCATTCTCTTCTCCGTACATTTCTCGTCTTAATAGACCGTTATTTTTTTTTAATTATCTTTTAATAGATGAGGAATTTTAAACAGTTGTTTAATTAATAATTATCAGGCCCCCTACTGAAATAAGAAAAAAAATATATTACCTTTTCTATGGTATCTTTTTTACAGTGATAATAATTAATCAAATCTAACGAATAAATATGTTCTGTCATATGAAATATTTATTTACTGATTTCTTATTCACATAGCTTAAAACTAATTATGTAGCTCAAAACAAATCAAATCTAATAATTGGAAAATGAAATATTTATTTAAATATTTTTTTTGGTGCCGGTTTAGTATATAGCCTACCTTTCGATTATGGCCTACGAAATTATCTCTGTTTTAGTATGTGGCCTAACCTAACCTACCTTACCTTACCTTACCTTACATTACCTAACCTAACCTAACCTAACCTAACAAACCAGGTAGGCCACATACTAAACCAGAATAAAAAAGGTAGGCCACATACTGAACCAGAATATAAAAGTTAGGCCACATACTGAACCAGAAGAAAAAAGGTAGGCTACATACTGAACCAGAATAAAAAAGGTAGGCCACATACTGAACCAGAATAAGAAAGGTAGGCCACATACTGAACCGGCACCGATATTTTTATGTAGTTTAAAACTAATAATATACCTCAGAACAATTTCTGCTAATAAAGAAATCAATTATTCTGCATGACTGAAGAATTATATCCTACAGATAACGACATTAAACTTAAAATAATTAGGATAAATATATTTATTCTCAAATTGATGACAGAAAATAATTCTATAACCTACTCCTGCTCTAATTATTTTTATTTTATTTTTTATTTTTTTCAGAAGACAAGTTATCGCCGTGCAGCACAGACATAAAAGAACAAACATCGGTTGAGACTCCATTCTATTATGCCTCATTTGTTATGGAAGGTGAATTGTGTATTGCTTCTCTTGTAGTTTATCTATTTCCTTAATTACTTTTATTCACTTGGCTATATTCCCCTGTTGGAGCCCTTGAGCTTATAGCACTCTGCTTTTCCAACTAGGTTTATAGCTTAGCTAATAATAATAATAACAACAATAATAATAATAATAATAATAATAATAATAATAATAATAATAATAATTGTAGTAGTAGTAGTAAGAATGATACTAACCATACCCTTCCGATTGTTCAGAGAGAGAGAGAGAGAGAGAGAGAGAGAGAGGAGAGAGAGAGAGAGAGAGAAAGGGGGTTCCGGACTGTATACAGGCTAATGCTAATCTTGATATAAGTGTCAGAAAACGAAAAAAAATGTAAAATAAAACATAGGCCGTTTT
>NC_090744.1:106758139-106763625 GCF_036898095.1 Palaemon carinicauda | reverse complement strand
GATTTCGCTCTTCGGGGAAATCAAGTGTAGATCGTTCAGTGGTTTTCAGATTTTATTCTTTCTTTTTTCCCATTTTCATTTGATATATCTCCAGTGATTTAGGAAAAAAGGTATGTTGAAAGGAAAAGTGATTTGGATGTATGTCCAGTATTGCACCGCAGCTCTTACATGCACACACACATATATATATATATATATATATATATATATATATATATATATATATATATATATATATATATATATATATATATATATATATTATATATGTAATATTATAATGTATGTATGTATGTATTAAACAATGTATATATACATATATATGCACACATAATATATATATATATATATATATATATATATATATATATATATATAATATATATATATATATATAATATATATATATATAATATATATATATATATATATATATATATATATATATATATATATATATATATATATATAATATATATATATATATATATAATAATATATATAATATTATAAATATATATATTATAAATAAAATATATATATATATATATATTATATATATATATAATATATATATATATATATATATATATATATATATATATATATATGTTATAAATATATAAAATGTCGATTCCCAGATATGTAATGTTTATCTGGTTATGCGCCAGCCTGCCGAGAAATTATACTGTATACCTTACATTAGTAAATTAGAATATTCGTTCAAGTAAAAACACTTGCGTCCTGTAGTCAGTAAATGATGAAATACATCATTTGAAACTCAAAGAAAAAAAAATATGAACTATTCATTTATTTTATTCCTTATCAAATTATATATATACTAAACTTATCTCTCTTGCTTGAGGGTACTCTCGCGCACACTATTCTACCATATTTCTCTTCCTCTTGTTTTGTTAAAGTTTACATAATTTATTTAGGAGATATTTATTTTAGGGTTACTCTTCTTCAAATATTTTATTTTTCCTTTTTTTCCTTTCCTCACTGGGCTATTTTCCCTGTTGGAGCCCCTGGGCTTATAGCATCCTGCTTTTCCAACTAGGATTGTAGCTTAGCAAGTAATAATAATAATAATAATAATAATAATAATAATAATAATAATAATAATGGCAACTTCTGAAGAGTATCTATGAACCTCGATAATATTCAATTTTCTAAATGATTCGTGTCATTATAATTAGAATTTTTGCAAAAGATAAAAGTAATTAGATGACAAAGTAAAACTCAATTGAAAATTTGGTTTATAAAAGTAAAGGTTGGAACTCTGTGAGAGTTGATCATTAACATATGTATTTTTTTCCTTTTCAATTTTGATAATCATTTGAAGTTCAACGTAATCAAGTGTTGTTCCTAAAGCCCTGTCTACATGATCGAGCATGCCCGACGGGCAAACAGTGATACCAGACCACAATAGTTAGTAAAAATGAGGGGTTAATGACGTCAGAAGCGGGAAAACCACAGACAGGGATCTGGCATCATACAGTGTTGCCAGATCCCTGACTTTAGTTTTCCCACCTCTAGCGTCATCAACACTCATTTTCATCAACTATTGTAGCCTGGTATCATTGTTTGCCCGTCGGGCACGCTCGATTGTGTGGACAGGGCTTATACTTTATTTGAAGCTTTTAAAATGTACTTTGTAGAAAGAATATTTTCAATATACTAAATTTTTACCAAACTTGTTTTTATCTATTTTCACATTGGCTTAGTATTCTCTGACTTGCCATATGAGTAAAAGAAAAAAAAAGAATTTCTAGTTTTGCTTTATAATTTGATTTTGTCGAAAAAAAAAAAATATCTTTTCCAATATATCCACTGATGAAAGAAGAAACCTCACAGAATTCGAGTCTGCCACAGAGGGATTCCTTGTGAAATTACTTCATCCTTTTTATATTGGTTTTGTATGCGTCTCGTACGAGAGGATACAAACCGATCTTTTAATTTTGTATGCAAAACCCGTTAGTCCTGTATTGTTAGGGATGTCTGCCATCTGGTGGATAATATTTGCATCGCTGAAAAAAAAATAACTTGAACAAAGGAAGATTGTGCATGAAAAATTCTCTTCTTTTCAATTTCATGGAAAATCTATGTACAAGTCAAGAAATAAAGAACTATAGGTTTGGGAAAAAGTTTTAATACTAGAGGCTGTATTATTATTATTAAGCTGTACGACTAAAACCCCATAAATTTTAGACTAAAACAAAGTTCCTTGACAGTTTTATTTTATATCAAAAGCCTTAATATTTGAGAGAGAGAGAGAGAGCGGTGAGAGAGAGAGAGTCGAGAGAGATGAGTGAGGAGAGATGAGGACGAGAGAGAGAGAGGAGAGCGAGCCCAATGGTCTGATTATATCTCTTCTTCTTCCTCCACATCCTTCTTTACAAAATCTTTTCTGATCCAATTCCTTCTCTTCTTCCCATCCCCATTCTCTTCTTATTTCTCATTCCCCTTTTCCTCTTCCTCATTGGTCCTACTTGACCCAATCAGGTAACTCAATCTCTCTTCTTCTTTCTCCCCTCGTCCTCCATGGCTCCCATCTCCCACTAAATCCTTTTTGTAACCAATTCCTCCTCCTCTTCTTTATCCTTATTCTCTTCTTATTTCTGATTCCCCCTTCTCTCTCCTCCTCATTGAGGCTCCTACTTTACCCCAACCCTCTAATCTATCTTCTTCTTTCTTCCCGTCCCTCCATGGCTCTATCTCCACTAAATCCTTTTTGTACCAATTCTTCCTCCTCTTCTTTACCCTTATTCTCTTCTTATTTTCATTCCCCTTCTCCTCCTCCTTCCTTATTGGCTCCTACTTTACCCAATCCGCTCGACTTATCTCTCTTCTTCTTCCTCCATATCCTCCATGGTTCCTTCTTTAACCAAATCCTTTTTGTTCCAATTACTCCCCCTCTTCGTTATTCTTGTTCTCTTCCTATTTCTCATTCCCCTTCTCCTCCTCTTCCTCATTGGCTCCTACTTTACCCAATCCCCGCTAACTTATCTTTCTTCTTCTTCCTCCATATCCTATAAGGCCCCTTCTTTTACTAAATCCTTTTTGTTCCAATTCCTACCCCTCTTCTTCTATCCTTATTCTCTTCCTATTTTCTCATCCCCTTTCTCTTCCTCTTCCCCATTGGCTCCTCCTTTGCCCAATCCGCTAACTTATCTTTCTTCTTCTTCCTCCATATCCTCTTAGGCTCCTACTTAACCAAATCGTTTTTGTTTCAATACCTATCCCTCTTCTTCTCTCTCTTTCTCCTCCCTCAACCATCTGCTCCTTTCGGGAGGAGGAACGCTTGAGCGACTGTCTCGTCAAGAGTGACGTAACGTCTCTCAGAATGTCTCCTGAAATGTTTTTTTCTTTTTTTTTTCACCCGGACGCCAGAGTTCTACTTTTAGCCCTGCTCAGTTCCTTCTCACGTGATACCCTTCACCCTCGATTGTTCGAGAGAGAGAGAGAGAGAGAGAGAGAGAGTAGAGAGAGAGAGAGAGAGAGAGAGAGAGAGAGAGAGAGAGGGGGGGGGGGGCACCCTCTGCCTTATATGAAAGTGGTAAGCTGAGATTCAACTGTCATTGATTTTTATGAATATGTAATAACTTTTATTCCATATCTATATTATCACGTGATATTAATTAATATAAGCACTGTATTATTTTGATATCTTAAGGATTTAGAAATAAGATCAATCATGAATCAGTATTTAGTAGTGTTATTCCTCTATGTAAAATGTGTTTGTGGTAGCTCAAGCTCAACTGATTACCGCCAAATTTCCATAACTCCTGTATTATATATCTAGAGTTTTTGAACGTCTTTTGGCAAAGCGTCTTAATAGGTTTTCTGAAGGTAATCATCTGTTCCCTAGTTTGCAATTTGGTTTACGTAAAGGCTTTGGAGCATGTGATGCCCTTCTTACAATCTCCAATGCTTTACAGATGTCCCTTGATTGTGGTCAGGAAGTTCGTATGATTGGCCTTGATTTTAGTGCTGCCTTTGGCCGTGTTAATCATGAGGTCCTTGTTTTCAAACTCAAAAAGTTAGGAGTGGGTGTGTCGTTTCTAAGCATCATTATTCAATGTTTAAGTAATAGATTGCAAAGTGTTGTTGTTGATGGGCACCATAGTGAGTACAGGAATGTGATATCTGGTGTTCCTTAGGGTAGTGCTCTTGGCCCATTACTCTTCATACTATATACACATGACATGTGATTTGGTCTAGGAAAGCAAGCTTGTTGGAAGTGCTCTTGGCCCATTACTCTTCATACTATATACACATGACATGTGAGGTGGTCTAGAAAGCAAGCTTGTTGCATATGCAGATGATGCTACTCTCTTTGCATCAATTCCATCTCCTGAATGTAGATCTGGGGTTGCTGAATCCCTTGATAGAGATCTAGCTAAAATTAGTGCATGGTTCGAATTATGGGCTATGAAGTTGAATCCTAACACAACTCAAAGTATGATTGTTAGTAGGTCAAGGACCGTGGCTGCGCAACATCCGGATCTCAGCATTGATAATTATTCTTTAACTTTGTATAACTCTTTGGAGATTTTAGGTGTGTTTCTTGACAGCAAATTTACTTTTAAGAAACACACTAGGTCTGTGTGTTCTCCAATTGCACAAAAAAATTGGCTTATTGAGAAAGTCTTACAAGATTTTTGGTGATCAATCTATTCTGAAGAAGTGTTTTAATTCTTTAATTTTACCTTGTTTCGAGTATTGTTCTTCTGTCTGGTCTTCAGCTGCTGGTTCTCATCTTGATTTATTGGACAGGAACTTACGGTCTATCAAATTTCCTATTCTTGATCTAGATATTAATCTCTGGCACCGTCGTTCAACTAGCCTAGTTCATTATATGTGTTGCATAAGATTTTTTATAATTCTGACCATCCTTTACATTCAGATCTTCCCGGACAGTTCCATCCTGTTCGTAATACTAGGTATGCAGTTAATTTTAATACTCATGCCTTCACCATGAGGCTCAATACTACACAGTGCTCTAGAAGTTTTATTCCAGCCGTGACCAAGTTGTGGAATGATCTTCCTAATCGTGTAGTTGAATCGGTAGAACTTCAAAAGTTCAAACTCGCAGCAAATGTTTTTTATGTTGGGCAGGTTTACATAAGTTCTTTTATAGTTTATATATCAAATATCTGTTTTGGTGTAGTTAATGTCTTTAAAATATTTTTTTTTTGTTAAGTTTCATTACTCATATCGTTTATATATTTCCTTATTTCCATTCTTGATTGGGCTATTTTTCCCTGTTGGAGCCCTTGGGCTTATAACATCTTGCTTTTCCAACTAGGGTTGTAGCTTAGCTAGTAACAATAACAATAACAATAATGATAATAATATAATCATGAATATATACCGATATTTTGGTTTCTTGTGTATGCAAAATATCAAAAAATATTTTTTATCAACTAACTCCAAATGTCAAAAACGCTTGCAGTAAATGATCCCATATTTATTCATATCAA
>NC_090744.1:106745639-106748139 GCF_036898095.1 Palaemon carinicauda | reverse complement strand
TAGAAGTGCGTTATAATTGGTTTCAATATCAGGAGAAATAGAAGTGCGTTCCAATTGGTTTCAATATCAGGAGAAATAGAAGTGCGTTATAATTGGTTTCAATATCAGGAGAAATAGAAGTGCGTTCCAATTGGTTTCAATATCAGGAGAAATAGAAGTGCATTATAATTGGTTTCAATATCAGGAGAAATAGAAGTGCGTTCCAATTGGTTTCAATATCAGGAGAAATAGAAGTGCGTTATAATTGGTTTCAATATCAGGAGAAATAGAAGTGCGTTATAACTGGTTTCAATATCAGGAGAAATAGAAGTGCGTTCCAATTGGTTTCAATATCAGGAGAAATAGAAGTGCGTTATAATTGGTTTCAATATCAGGAGAAATAGAAGTGCGTTATAATTGGTTTCAAAATCAGGTGAAATAGAAGTGCGTTCTAATTGGTTTCAATATCAGGAGAAATAGAAGTGCGTTCTAATTGGTTTCAATATCAGGAGAAATAGAAGTGCGTTCTAATTGGTTTCAATATCAGGAGAAATAGAAGTGCGTTCTAATTGGTTTCAATATCAGGAGAAATAGAAGTGCGTTCTAATTGGTTTCAATATCAGGAGAAATAGAAGTGCGTTCTAATTGGTTTCAATATCAGAAGAAATAGAAGTGCGTTATAATTGGTTTCAAAATCATGAGAAATAGAAGTGCGTTATAATTGGTTTCAATATCAGGAGAAATAGAAGTGCGTTCTAATTGTTTTCATTATCAGGAGAAATAGAAGTGCGTTATAATTGGTTTCAATATCAGGAGAAATAGAAGTGCGTTATAATTGGTTTCAAAATCAGGAGAAATAGAAGTGCGTTATTATTGGTTTCATTATCAGGAGAAATAGAAATGCGTTATAATTGGTTTCAATATCAGGAGAAATAGAAGTGCGTTCTAATTGGTTTCATTATCAGGAGAAATAGAAGTGCGTTATAATTGGTTTCAATATCAGGAGAAATAGAAGTGCGTTATAATTGGTTTCAATATCAGGAGAAATAGAAGTGCGTTCTAATTGGTTTCAATATCAGGATAAATAGAAGTGCGTTCTAATTGGTTTCAATATCAGGAGAAATAGAAGTGCGTTCTAATTGGTTTCAATATCAGGAGAAATAGAAGTGCGTTATAACTGGTTTCAATATCAGGAGAAATAGAAGTGCGTTATAATTGGTTTCAATATCAGGAGAAATAGAAGTGCGTTATAATTAGTTTCATTATCAGGAGAAATAGACGTGCTTTCTAATTGGTTTTATAGTCAGCAAAAATGAGAAGTACGTTCTAATTGGTTTTATTGTCAGCAGAAATGAGAAGTTTTTTCTAATTAGGTTCATTGCTAGCAGAAATAGAAGTGATATCAGTTACTTTTAAATTTCTTGCTGTATTTGACTCATAAACAAAATATACCTTTATAAGCAGTCATTCTCCTTATAAATGGACGAATTATTATTATTATTATTATGAGCTACTCTATAACCCTAGTTGGAAAAGCAAGATGCTAGAAGCCAATGGGCTCCAGCATGGAAAAATAGCCCAGTAAGGAAAGGAGACAAGGAAAGATGTAAACAATAGAATTTTTTTTAAAGTAACATTACATTCAATTTTTCATATATAAATTATATCAAAATAACATGAAACAAGAGGAATAGAAATATAATAGAACAGCGTGCTCAAGTGTACCCTGAAGCAGGAGAACTCTAAATCCAAGACAGTAAGAGAGTATAGCATATCACACCCTCATCCTTTTTTCAGGTGCTTTTAGTTCTACCTGCTGATTCATCAGCAGCCATTACCCGGCTCCTCTTGGTCTTACATTAGGTGATGCGAGGCTTGGGCACTGATCATATGTATATAAAGAGTATGTGTCTAGGATAATGGGAGATAAGCGAAATGACCTATTTTTTCATACTTCATTAGTGATCTTCAACCTTTACACCAGAGTAGCTTCCTTTTGAGTGAAATATTCATGGGTATATAGATTATATGCATGTATGTACATATATAATATTTTATATGTATATATATATATATATATATATATATATATATATATATATATATATATATATATATATATATATATATATATATATATATATGTATGTATATATATATATGTGTATATATATATATATATATATATATATATATATATATATATATATATATATATATATATATATATATATGTATATATATATATATATATATATATATATATATATATATATATATATGTATATATATATATATATATATATATATATATATATATATATATATATATATATATATATATATATATATATATATATATATATATGTATGTTTAGTGTGTGATGTGGGTGGGGTTAAGGAGAATCTTTTTTTTTCTTTTTTTTGATATTTGGTAATATTATGAAAGATTTTGATTACAGCCTTATTCTCAAATATTTTGTTATAACTTATAATTTAAGCGATTAGTACTATGAAATAA
>NC_090744.1:106718139-106720639 GCF_036898095.1 Palaemon carinicauda | reverse complement strand
CACTTTGAAACAGTGTTACCAGATCACAGTCCAAGGCAGTCAGTAAGCACAGGTAGGCGAACGTATGATAATGGACCAGACACCGGACAGAGCACAGAGTGCAGAGTTGCGCCTGGCTATTCCAGTGCACGGGCACGGGCAAGGCACTGTGATGGTTTGCCCGTTATTTTCTCGTCTATGACGTCATCTACACTCGTGATCGTCGTCGCCCATACAGCAGAATTGGTAACACTGTCTGCCCGCCGTGTCTTTGCCCCTCATGTGGAAGGGCCTTTAGACAGCTATATTCTTAGCTTACCCTAAGACTAATATCAACTTTGTGTTCGCTTTCCAACCAGTTTCACTACTAGTAAGGTATCACCAAATTATAATATTTTTTAAATCGTAAAACTAGCTTTATATTATCGTTTTTTAGATCAAAATAAACAACTTCCTTATAAAGAAAATTGATTTGGCGAACTACCTTTACCCCTTTCCAGAGGAATTGTTTTTAACTCTGTAGAAGTTTAGAAGCGAATGAATTTAGACAAGTGCAGGATGTGACATTATTTTACCTGTATGTTAAAGTAAAAACGATAGAGTTTAGAAGGCGAAAGTAAGTTAGATATTAAAAAAGACCAAGATAGGGAGAGGGATGTTTTTTAAGGTAGTCTAAGTAGATCATACGTTTATGAGTAGATTAATTAGAATATTAAAAATCAAGAGATTTCGTTCATTGGCCGTGATAAAACTTATAACTATTATTGATTATATGCGCTATTTTTTTTTCCATGGTATGGTAATTCATCCTAAAACCTACACCATTATTCAAGTAAATAGTATGTTTTTTTTTTTTTTTTTTTTTTTTTGCTTCCGTAACAATGTTTGTTGGAAAAATGTTTAAGCCATTTTCTCAGTGATCAATAATATGCAATATCATAACGGCAACCTAATTGTACATCATTGCCACAAAGCTGATTTTACCAAAAAAAAAAAAAAAAAAAATTTGTTTTGGAATTTGTAGTGCTGGATTTTTCAGGTCAAGCGAATAATCGCTTAATTCCACTTAATCTTCTGTGATTTGTGTCCGTAATAACTTTTTCAATTGCAAAGATTACATTCCCTAACCTGCCAGCCTTTGTTTTTGGACAGGATTTGTGGGAAATAAAATAGTTATGACACAGGGAAAAAAACATGAGTCATTATAGTGGGGAAAAATGACGGGAATAGAAATTATAGTGACAGAGGATAAAGACAATATTGAAATAGAAAGATAGCTGCGATTAAATAGGTTTATAAATGTTTGAAACATTGATAAAAATAGACATAGAAAAATGTCTAATACTATTGATATTTTACTGAATAAAGCGTTGTTATAAAAATATGAATTTATTTTTAGATTTCAAAATATCCTTCATAGCTTTATAAAAAAAAAAAAAAAAAAAAAAAAAAAAAAAAAAAAAAAAAAAAAAACGATTAAATTGGTTTATAAATGTATAAAACGTTGAAAAAAATATATAAAAAAAGTATTTAATACTTTTGATATTTTGCGGAATAAAAGGGAGTTATAGGAATCTGAACTTATTTTTAGATTTCGAAATATCAACATAACCTTATACCAAGATAAAAATACTTTAAATATCTTTAGTATTTCACTTTTTTTTCTTTAATTTCACGAAAATATAAAAAGTTATCAGTCATCTTTTTGTCTTAAATTTTCGATAAAAAATCTCTTCTGTTTGTCTTATAATTTCGATAAAAATTATCTTTTATCTGTCTTATATTTTCAATGAAAATTATCTTCATTTCGTTTTATATTTTCGATAAAAATTTTCTTCTTTTTGTCTTAAATTTTTGATAAAAATACGCTTTTTTTTTTCTTATATTTTCGATAGAGATCTTCTTTTTGTCTTATAATTTCTATATAAATTCTCTCCTTTTGTCTTATATTTTCGATAAAAATATGCTTCTTTTTGCCTTATATTTACGAAAAAAATAAGCTTTTAATCTTATATTTTCAATAAAAAATTCTCTTCTTTTTTTATATTTTCGATAAAAATTATCTTTTTGTCTTATACTTTCGATAAAAATTCTCCTCTTTTTTTCTTATATTTTCGATAATAATTCTTTTCTTTTTGTCTTATATTTTCGATAAAAATTTTCTTTGTCTTATATTTTCGATAAAATTCTCTTCTTTTCGTCTTTTATTTTTGATGAAAATTCTCTTCTTTTTGTCTTACATTTTCGATGAAAACGCTAATTATGATAATAATGATACAAACAGCACCAACAATAGCAACACCACTATCATATGCACTACCATGAACGCGAGAACAAAAAACTAATTACTAGACAGATTTTCGAATAGTCAGCATTTTATCTTCTGTTTACAAAAGCGAAATCCAATTGCTTCCGCAAGGCACGTTCACTCTATCAACACGAGATACAGTAAAAGAAAATATGACACATAACTTGTATGAAATCTCACTCAGTTTCCATTGGGCGTTGTTAAGGGTGTCAA
>NC_090744.1:106710639-106713139 GCF_036898095.1 Palaemon carinicauda | reverse complement strand
TTATTATTATTATTATTATTATTATTATTAATGTTACATCACCACTCCTACACCTTTGAAGTTAATGGTTATATATTAAAGAACTCCTGTTCATCACATTGTTTTTGAATGAAGGTTACGAGGATCCTCTCAATTCTTTCATAATATTACATATTGTATAATATAGAAGCTTTTATATTCTGTAATAACAACAACAACAACAATATTTATAAATCATTTGTCTTACATACATAATTATAATTGTTGATACAGAAGATGTATTATACAATAATAATAATAATAATAATAATAATAATAATAATAATAATAATAATAATAATAATAATAATAATAATAATAATAATAATAATATACCTTAATTCACTCGCGATACTCATAAACATTAATTATTTGATTTAGCTTTTTCATAAAAAGTTTAATTAATTTTTTTTCTGATTTTCTTTTATCAATTTCAAAGAAATTTCTCTCCTTTTTTATTTGTTAGATCTATTTTCTCTTATTTTTTTTCCTGTGATAGTTGCGAATTAGTTTTGTTTTGTTCATATGAAAATATATTCGTTATTCCTTAAAAATTTTATTCTTTTTACGGAATTTTTACCTATCACTTTCAAATAAGTTTCTTTTCTTTTTTAATCAGATAAATGGATTTTTTCCTCTTAAAAATAAGCTTCTTTTCACGAGAAAACTGTTACATTTTCTTTAAGTATTGTGTTTTATCTTCAGACGAAAATCAGTTTTCATTTCGGTTAAAAATTGTTTTCATATTTCCTAAGAATTCTATGATTTTTTTTTTCTTTATCTTCTAACAGAAATCCTTTTAATTTCTCTTAAAAATTTATTTCCATTTTCTACGAAATCTATGGTTTTTCATATATTTTTTTTCTATTTTTTCAATCATCTGACAGAATAGAAATCCATTTCCTTTTCACTTAAAAACTGGTTTTCCATTTTCTAAGAAATCCATGATTTTTTTTTCTACCTTTTTTTTATTTTTTTATCTTCTAACAGATATCAGTTTCCATTTCTCTTAAAAATTGGTTTTCCATAGTTTAAGAACTCCATGATTTTTTTTTATATGCTTTTCTCTGTGTGAAACAGTCATCCCTAAAATAATTATTTTAAGCTTTTCAGAAGGATGGAATTGTAAGTGGTTTAGGCCTGATTCTTGGATTAGGAAGAAATAATAATAATAATAATAATAATAATAATAATAATAATAATAATAATAATAATAATAATAATAATAATAATAATAATAATAATAATAATAATAATTTTAATGATGATTTTAACAACAAAAATATAAATGATAATAATAATAATGATAATAATTTTAATGCTGATTTTAACAATAAAAATATAAATAATAATAATAATAATAAAAATAATAATAACAATAATAATAATAATAATAATAATAGTAATAATAATGATAATAATAATTTTAATGATAATTTTAATAACAATAATAATGAAAATTTTGATAATGATAGAAATATGAATAATGATAATAAAAACTATAACACTAACAATAACAATAATAATAATAATAATAATAATAATAATAATAAATTAATTTGTCTTTCTGTCTGGAATATCATGTCTTCTCTAAATTATCTTACGCTTTGCAGCATAATGAAATTGTAAGTGGCCTAGGCCTGACTCTCGGAATAGGATACGAGATATTTCGTCGAGACAGGGACAATTACATAACGCTGAATGGCGAGAACTCCTTCTTTGGGCGTTTTCCCCAAACTTACAAAAGGAGGATGGCTGCCCCTTATGATTACTCTTCTGTGTTGCAACCGCATGGTTTGGTAAGGTTAAGAATTTCTTTCTTTATATTTCGCAAAAAAACTACATTTGAAATATAACTTTTTTTTGTCATCAGAGAAAGATGTCTATCTGAGGTAATTTATCTGTTAGGTGCAAGTTTTAATTTTCAGAATGTCTAATATTTTGACCTTTAAACTTGCTTGCCATTCACCTTAATATCATATGTATCTAAATATTAATAAAAGAAATAATTTTTCATTGTTCATTTCACAAAAACAGAACATTTGTAATATAAGTTTTTATTATTTTTGTCATCAGAGAAACATCTCTGTCTGAGGTAATTTTTATTTCAATTTTAAGTTATAATTTTGAGAATGTTATCATTTCAAGATTTAAGCTTGCATGCCATATTGTTCAAATTAATGTTGAATATATTTAAATAACAATAAAAGAAAAGATTTCTTATAGTTCAATCACATTTTCAGTCAGATCCCATTAAATTTGCCCTGTATTAAAAAAAATATTGTTTTGTTAACAAAATTGACTGTTTCGCTTTTTGTCTGTCTGTTTTTTTGTGTATGTTATTTATATCTTTTTCTCAAAAGTGGCACTCAAAAAACGGACTGCTAACAATAACAACACCTGACATCCGATATCAAGGGATCCTTGGAAGATCAAATGGAAAATTGTCCCACAGAGATAAAATCGTTGTAAACGAACTCTA
>NC_090744.1:106693139-106695639 GCF_036898095.1 Palaemon carinicauda | reverse complement strand
TAAACAGGGAAGCACAGTATAAGGGGGAAGGATATAATCTCTTCAAACAAGGTACTTGGCTCTTTCTAAGACGTAAACAAATCTTCGGAATCTTCCGATTCTCTTAGAGTAATCTCAGTAGGTTTTGAAACTGTGTGAGAGTAAGGTTTCTGAATTGTCGTTTCTGGTGGTTTTGAGAAGTGAGGTTTATGAAGAATTTGACTCGCTTTTGGAGGTTTTGAGAAGAGAAGTTTATAAAGAATTGGATAAATTGGAGGTTTTGAGAAGTGAGGTGTATGAAGAAATTGACTAGCTTTTGGAGGTTTCGAGAAGTGTGGTTTGATAAAGAATTTGACTTGCTTTTGGAGGTTTTGAGAAGAGACGTTTATAAAGAATTGGACCAATTGGAGGTTTTGAGAAGTGAGGTTCATGAAGAATTTGACTCGCTTTTGGAGGTTTCGAGAAGTGTGGTTTAATAAAGAATTTGACTTGCTTTAGGAGGTTTTGAGAAGAGACTTTTATAAAGAATTGGACAAATTGGAGGTTTGGAGAAGCGAGGTTTATGAAGAAATTGACTCGCTTTTGGGGGTTTTGAGAAGTGTGGTTTAATAAAGAATTTGACTTGCTTTTGAAGGTTTTGAGAAGAGACGTTTCAAAAGAATTGGACCAATTCGAGGTTTTGAGAAGTGAGGTTTATGAAGAATTTGACCTGCTTTTAGAGGTTTTGGGAAATGTGGTTTGATAAGGAATTTGACAAATATTGCTTTTGGTTTTAAGAAATGAGGTTTATAAAGAATTTGACAAATATTGCTTTTGGTTTTAAGAAATGAGGTTTATAAAGAATTTGACAAATATTACTTTTGGTTTTAAGAAATGAGGTTTATAAAGAATTTGACAAATATTGCTTTTGGTTTTAAGAAGTGAGGTTTATAAAGAATTTGACAAATATTGCTTTTGGTTTTAAGAAAGGAGGTTTATAAAGAATTTGACAAATATTGCTTTTGGTTTTAAGAAGTGAGGTTTATAAAGAATTTGACAAATATTGCTTTTGGTTTTAAGAAATGAGGTTTATAAAGAATTTGACAAATATTGCTTTTGGTTTTAAGAAATGAGGTTTATAAAGAATTTGACAAATATTGCTTTTGGTTTTGAGAAGTGAGGTTTAAAAAGAATTTGAAGAATTCGACAAATTGTAGGTTTTGAGAAGTGATGTTTTTGCAAAATTGGACAAATGACGGTTTTGAGAAGTGAGAGCTTAGAAGAATTTGACAAATTTTGCTTATTTGGAGGTTTTGGGAAGCGATGATTATGAAGAATTTGATAAGTGTCGCTTTTGGAGGTTTTGAGAAGTGAGGTTTGTGAAGAATTTAACCACTGCTGCTTTTGGAGGTTCTGAGAAGTGATATTTATGAAGAGGTTGTAAAACGTGAAAATAAGAGGTTTTTAAAAAATTGCATTAAGGACTTTTTAAAAATTGGGAATTTAAGATCTTTTAAAGAATATGTTTTTGAAGATTTTAATGTTGCGATGACTGCCGTGGAAATTCTCGTATAACTTATTTGAAATTATACATCAAAATGACAAAAGTAGTAATTTTTTCATGTTTCTAATTGTATAATTACTATATTTAAATGTTAATTTATCTGCTCATGCCCATTAGTTAATAATTCGATAATTACTATATTTGAATATAAATTAATCTGCTCATGACTATTAGTTAATTTTATGATTACTATATTCAAATATTAATAATCAGCTCATGAAAATCAGTTAATAATTCTATAATTACTATATTTAAATGTTAATCAATCTTCTCATTCCCATCAGTTAATAAACTCGCATTTTGTAAACCTAACCAATCGAACTATAAAAATGAGCAAGTTCTAAACATGATAAGACCCAAAAGAGTTCTTCCTAGGCTGGAAGCTTTATTGATTAATTGATTAAATGACTTAAGTCTTCGTGACTTCAAAGTTAATTGGCATTATATATAAAAGGACTAACTATAGGTTTACCAGAGAATGAATAGAAGGAACAAAGGGCTAATTACTTTAAATATGGACAAGGTAATAATGAGATGGTAACAAAACAAGAATTCTCTGTCTATTGTGTTATGAGAGGTTTACTGCTCATCTTTAGCATATGGCGACAAACAGTTTTTGTCGTTTATAAAAAGAAAAATGCCTTTAATCCCCAAATCCAAAACAGCTGGATAGAAAACTTGACAAGATTGTAATACAAGAGGATAACAGGATACTATAACCACACACTTTACGGGCTGAAGTCTTGAAAGAGCACGTGCCTAGTGATCTTTAGCATATGGCGACAAACAGTTTATGTCGCTTATAAAAAAGAAAAATGCCTGTTTATAGTCGCCAAATTCAGAACAGCAGGATAGAAAACTTGACAAGATTGTAATACAAGAGGATAACAGGATACTATAACCACACACTTTACGGGCTGAAGTCTTGAAAGAGCACGTGCCTAGTGATCTTTAGCATATGGGGACAAACAGTTTGTG
>NC_090744.1:106678139-106680639 GCF_036898095.1 Palaemon carinicauda | reverse complement strand
TTTATTAGCAAATTACTAGTAAGGCATACAATTTATCAACAAGTTCTTGGTAAGGTATAAACTGTATCAGCCAGTTCTTGGTAAGGTATAAACAATAATAAACAACTGTTTAATGGGATATAAACTTTATACGCCAGTTAGCAGTTAGGCAGAAAATTTATCAGCCAGATATAAGTAAGGCAGGCACCTTATCAGCTAGTTAATTTTAAGGCATAAACTCTATCAGCCAGTTATAAGCGAGTCATAAACTTTATCAATAAGGCATCAACTTTATTAGCCAGTTATTAATATGGAATAAACTTTATAACCCATATATTAATAAGGCATAAACTTTATCAGCCAGTTATTAGTAAGACATAAACATAATCAGCCAGTTATTAGACAGGCATTAACTTTATCAGTAAGGCATTAACTTCATTAGTCAGATATTAGTAAGGAATAGACTTTATTAGCCAGTTATTAGTAAGCATAAACTTTTAGTAGCCAGTTATTAGAGAGGCCTAAACTTTATCAGTAAGGCATATAGACTATCAGCCAGTTTTTATTAAGGCAAAAACTTTATTAGCCAGTTATTGGCAAGACACAGATCTATCATTTAATCAGCCCAGTAAGCAAGTCATAAACGTTTTCAACATCATTTAATAAAGTACTAGTTTTATTAGTCAGTTTGTTAATAATATACAGAAATTCACCGTCAGTCACTCCTATAATAATTGATTTACACTGGTTGCCTGTTAAATCGTGAATTGAGTTTAAAATATGCACAATAACCCATTGAGTTATCAGAACTAG
Organism: Palaemon carinicauda; assembly: GCF_036898095.1. NCBI lineage: Eukaryota > Metazoa > Arthropoda > Malacostraca > Decapoda > Palaemonidae > Palaemon > Palaemon carinicauda. The sequence continues at coordinate 106,679,847 of NC_090744.1, read as the reverse complement.
ACGTCCAAAATATCTAAGAGAATTGCTACATATTGTGCAGTCAACAAATCGTGTTGACAAGAGAATAGTTACAGATGGTTTCATACAATTTGAACCTAGACATATGTCTACTGTAGGCTTTAGAGACTTTAAATATGTGGCCTCGAGACTCTACAATAAACCCCCAAAAGACATGCGAATGATTGAAGATATCAAGGCTTTTCAAGACGAAACTGAAGACTTTATCATTCTGTGAGTGCTTCGATAGTGACGATTTAACAATAAATGAGCAATACGTGATGTGAAATGCCTTCGAACGAACATGATAAAACGACTGTGGAGGTTCTTTAGAGAGTAGGGTTCCCCTGCTGTATAGGACCGAGGAAAAAAAAAAAAAAAAAAAAAAAAAAAAAAAAAAAAAAAAAAAAAAAAAAAAAACAGCCCTTAAAGTAAAGTCATTCAGTCAGTCAGTTAGTGAGACAAACATACTTGCCAGCCAGCCACACAAGAAACTAAGATTTTCAGCCTATTTCTGAAGCATTAAATTTGTTAGACAGCCAGTTATGAAAGCATAAACATAGTTAGCCAGTCGTTTAGGAAAGCATCAACATAGGTAGCCAGTCGGTGAGGAAAGCATAAACATAGCCAGTCAGTTAGTAAAGCATTATCATAGCCAGTCGGTTAGGAAAGCATCAACATAAGTTAACCAATCGGTTAGGAAAGCTTCAACATAGTTAGCCAATCGGTTAGAAAAGCATCAACATAGTTAGCCAGTCAGTTAGTAAAGCATTAACATAGCCAGTCAGTTAGTAAAGCATCAAGAAAGTTATCCAGTTGGTTAGGAAAGTATCATAATAGCCAGTCGGTTAGTAAAGCATCAACATAGTTAGCCAGTCGGTTAGTAAAGCATCAACATAGTTAGCCAATCGGTTAGTAAAGCATCAACATAGTTAGCCAATCAGTTAACAAATCAAGAAGTTTACTATCCAGCAAGTAAGGAATATCTTTTCGGTAGTTCCAAAGAAATAATGTCAGTTTGATATTTAGTAATGCATAAAATTTGCAAGCCAGTTAATTGGTAAGGAGTGAGTTTTGTCAGGCACTCGGTAGGATATAAACCAGTCAGACTCTTCTAAAAGTTTTTTTATCAACCAGTCAGTTAGTATGGCATAGACGTTAATCAGCCATTCCATTATGATACAGAATAAAGCTTTTAGCCAGTACATTAATAAAACAAAATAAAGACAACCAGTCAGTATTATTATCATTATTATTATTATTATTATTATTATTATTATTATTATTATTATTATTATTATTATTATTATTATTAGCTAAACTACAACTCTTAACTGGAAAAGCAGGATGCTATAAGCCCAAGGGCTTTAACAAGGAAAATGCCACGCGAGGAAGGGAAAAAAGGAACTGAATGAACTGCAAGAGATGTGATGAACAATTAAGATGACACATTTCAAGAACTGTAACATTGAAATATATTTCTCATAACTGAAATATAAAAAAGAGACTTATGTCAGTCTCTTCAACATAAAAACACTCGTTGCAACTTTGAACTTTTGAAGTTCCACCAATTCAACTACATATAAAGTTTATCAATCAGTCATTCAGTAAGTAAAACTTCAAAAGTTCAAACTTACAGCAAATATTTTTTATGTTGAACAGGCTGATTTAAGCCTTTTCTATAGTTTATATATGAAATATCTGTTTTGAT
>NC_090744.1:106670639-106673139 GCF_036898095.1 Palaemon carinicauda | reverse complement strand
TTTACCATATGTATGTATATATACGCATATATTTGTGTATGTGTACATATATATGTATATACAGTTTCATCATCACCATTATCAACTGCCATTACTAGTCCACTGAGAACAAATGCTTCAGACCTGCCTTTCCGACTGTGTTCGTTTACAGTCTTTCTTTACCAGTCCACACCAGTGCGGTTTCTAAGTTCATCAATTCATCATCTTCTCTTCCTTCCCTCACTTCTTTTGCAATCTCTAGGGACCAATTCTGTTGTTCTTAATGTCCATCTATTATCTGTTATTCTCATTATATGACCTGCCAATGTGAAACATTTACTATCTGTCCTTAGTACGTATATTCAATAACAATCTCTAGAAGTTCATCCATACTTCTAATTCTTGATCTTTGCATTTTCATTGAACATAATCTTATTTTTACTCCTATTCCTTTTCAGGCCTACTTTTCTACTTTTTCTATTCAATTCCCTTATCATCTTTTGCAATTCCTCCCATGATTCGCCAAACAGAACAATGTCATCTCTAAACCTAAAGTTGTTAAGTTATTCCCCATCAATACTAATTCCCATTTTTTCCCAATCTAAATTCTTGAAAACTACTTCTAAGGCATACCCTGAACAATTTAGTATATATATAATTGTGTTTTTTTGTTCAAATGAGAGAGCGAGAGAGAGAGAGAGAGAGAGAGAGAGAGAGAGAGAGAGAGAGAGAGAGATTCAGCTTATCAGTGTTTTTCTTATTCTCCTTGCTTTCAGGTAAACTCCATATTAATTTCACATTTCTATATTTTGCAATCCCTTCATTCCCGACTTCTTTTTAAAAAACAGTTCTCAATAAAAAGATTTAATTCTTCCCTAATTCAACCAACTCTATGCAGAGCACTAGGATACAATCCTGTCATCCTTCACTCATAGTGGGGATACTCATCCTTATATCCTAGCCGGGGCAATAACATGCAGATTGATGAAGTTTTTTTCTTTCGGCTATAAGTAATCAAAATACACAAGAAACGAGATGATTGCACGGAGGCAATGAATATGATAAAAGTGCAAAGTTTAATATTCTCTCTCTCTCTCTCCTTCTCCTCTCTCTCTCTCTCTCTCTCTCTCTCTCTCTCTCTCTCTCTCTCTCTCTCTCTCTCTCTCTCTCGTTTGCTTAAGCTGTTCCACATATGTGTAGGTAAATAAAATCTTGATTATACTACGCATGATATTAATAATAATAATAATAATAATAATAATAATAATAAACAACGGGGTGAAACCTTTCAAAAGACTCTCTCTCTCTCTCTCTCTCTCTCTCTCTCTCTCTCTCTCTCTCTCTCTCTCTCTCTCTCTCTCTCTCTCTCTCTCTGTGTGAAAGGTATATCTATTTTATTTTTTCCATACTCAAAGAAATTTTTAATATCTATTTTTCTCCCAAGCCAATATTTTCGATTTTGCTTTCAGATCCAAAATTGATATCATTTTCCGAGCCCTTTGAATATTCTATTGGATAAAACTATTTTAATATCTGCAGTTTGAGTTTTATTAAACTTCTCAATATTACAGAATTCATCCTCACTGAGTTCATCTATATTTTTTATGAATTAAAAAGACTTATCTTTTATACGTGTGTTGTTGCATATGATTGCTATTTATATATATTTCTTATAAAGTAATACAACTGAGGCATCAATATTGTTTATTAGCATATTATCATCATTTAAATTATTATTATTATTATTATTAGTAGTAGTAGTAGTAGTAGTAGTAGTATTGATTCTGTTATTATTATTATTATTATTATTATTATTATTATTATTATTATTAGCAGCTGTTGTAGTAGTAGTAGTTGTAGTAGCATTAGCATTAGTAGTAGTAGTAGTAGTAGTAGTAGTAGTAGTAGTAGTAGTAGTAGTGTTATTGCTTCTGTTGTTGTTGTTGATATTATTATTATTATTATTATTATTATTATTATTATTATTATTATTATTATTATTATTATATGTTAGAATTGTCCCTCTGTGTGACTCTGCCTCGATTGCCACTTGAAACCACTCCTGGATTATTGGGTTGACAAACAACTCTGCTCTGTAATTTCCCTAATTGAATTAAAGATGAGGTCTAAGAGAACATCTGGGTAAGGGAAATTACTTATGAATTGTGTATATAAGATCAGGCAAGGTATATGGTTACCTGATATCCTCTATGGAGAGGCGGAAATACATTAAAATCAATATTAAATAATAACTTCATTCTACTGTTTTGCATGTAAGATATACTTTTGGCCTGAAGTAAACCTTACTACTTAAATATGTTGTTTTTAATAGGGATATGGTATATGAAGGTCTAACTTATTGTAAGAAATTGGGGCTAAAATAATTTTTTTTTTTTTATTTTTTTTTTTTTTTTTTTTGTCACTCGATGTGGTATGTGATCTAGTTTGAATATATGGAAAGAGTCATTATAGCGTATGATCCAATACTATTTAAGACTGATTAATGAACCTAACAAGGTAT
>NC_090744.1:106625639-106638139 GCF_036898095.1 Palaemon carinicauda | reverse complement strand
ATATATATATATATATATATATATATATATATATATATATATATATATATATATATATATATATATAATGTGTGTATATATATGCATATATATACATATATACATATACATATACATGGAAAGGATGGCCAAGGCTAATCTTCAAGCATTCTCCAGGAAGGATCACTAGTCGGGGACTGTTGGCTATTTAGATACACTTTAAGTCTCAAGTGCTACTGATAAAATTACCATATGTATGTATATATATGCATATATTTGTATATGTGTACATATATATGTATATACAGTTTCATCATCACCATTATCATCAACCATTACCAGTCCACTGAGAACAAATGTCTCAGACATGTCCATCCAACTGTATCTGATTATGGTCTTTCTATAACAGTCCACATCCTCACGCTTTCATAGTTCACCAATTCATCGTCTTCTCTTCCTTTCTTTGCTTCTTTTGCAATCTCTATGGACCCATTCTGTTATTCTAAATGGCCATCTATTTTCTGTCATTCTTATTATATGACCTGCCCAGGTGAAAAATTTACTGTCTGTCCTAAGAGTGTATATTCAGTAACAATCTCTAGAAGTTCGTTTTTGTCTCTGCATTCTCATTGAACATGATCTTAGTTTTACTCATAATTATATTCAGTCCTACTTTTCCGCTTTCTATATTCAAATCCCCTACCATCTTTTACAATTCCTCCCATGATTCGATAAACAGAACTATGTCATCCTTAAATCTTGAGTTGTTAAATTATTTTTGATTGCTACATTTTCCTAATCTAAAGTCTTGAAAACTTCTTCTAGGCATACTCTAATAATTTTGTAGAGTAGAGGTCTCCCTATCTAACTCCATTCTCAATGGGGATTTTCTCACTATCTTTATGTAGGTTTAAGATTGTACAGAATATATATACACATGTATGTATATATATATATATATATATATATATATATATATATATATATATATATATATATATATATATATATATATATACACATATACTGTATATATACATATGTGTATATGTATATGTATATATATAGGTGTTTATATATATAATATATATATATATATATATATATATATATATATAGAGAGAGAGAGAGAGAGAGAGAGAGAGAGAGAGAGAGAGAGAGAGAGAGAGAGAGAGAGAGAGAGAGAGAGAGAGAGAGAGAGAGAGTTCAGCTTATTAGTGCTACTCTTATTCTCCTTGCTTTCAGGTAAACTCCAAATTAATTTCACATTTTCATATTTCGCAATCCCTTCATTCCCAACATCTTTAAAAAAAAAAATAAAAAGAAACAGTTCTCAACAAAAAGATTTCACCTTTCCCTAATTCAACCAACTCTATGCACAGCGCTAGGATACAATCCTATCATCCTTCACTTATAGTGGGGGATACTCATCCTGATATCCTAGCCTGCGCAATAACATGTAGATTGATGAGAAACTTTTTTTCTTTTCGGTCAGATGGAATAAGTAATTAAAATACACAAGAAACGAGACGATTACACGGAGGCAATGAATATTATAAAAGTTCAAAGTTTAATATTTCTCTCTCTCTCTCTCTCTCTCTCTCTCTCTCTCTCTCTCTCTCTCTCTCTCTCTCTCTCCTCTCTCTCTCTCTCTCTCTCTCTCTCTCTCTCTCTCTCTCTCCTGTGAAATTGATATCTATTTTGTTTTATCCATACTCAAAGATTTTTTTAATATCTATTTTTCTCCCAAGCCAATATTTTCGATTTTGCTTTCAGATCCAAAATTGATATCATTTTCCGAGCCCTTTGAATATTCTATTGGATAAAACTATTTTAATATCTGCAGTTTGAGTTTTATTAAACTTCTCAATATTACAGAATTCATCCTCACTGAGTTCATCTATATTTTTTATGAATTAAAAAGACTTATCTTTTATACGTGTGTTGTTGCATATGATTGCTATTTATATATATTTCTTATAAAGTAATACAACTGAGGCATCAATGTTGTTTATTAGCATTTTGTTGTCATTAAAATGATTATTACTATTATTATCATTATTATTATTATTATTAGTAGTAGTAGTAGTATTGTTATTGTTTCTGCTATTATTATTATTATCAGTAGTAGTAGTAGTAGTAGTAGTAGTAGTAGTAGTATTGATGTTGTTGTCGTTGTTATTATTATTATTATTATTATTATTAGTAGTAGTAGTAGTAGTAGTAGTAGTATTGTTATTATTATTATTGTTATTAGTAGTAGTAGTAGTAGTAGTAGTAGTATTGTTGTTGTTGTCGTTGTTATTATTATTATTATTATTATTATTTTATTATTGTCATTTATTATTATTACTATTATAATTATTATTATTATTATTATTAGTAGTAGTAGTAGTAGTAGTAGTAGTATCGTTAATATTATTATTATTATTATTATTATTATTATTATTACACATTAGAATTGTCCCTCCGTGTGACTCTGCCTCGATTGCCACTTGAAACCACTCCTGGATTATTGGGTTGACAGACAACTCTGTTCTGTAATTTCCCTAATTGAATTAAAGATGAGGTCTAAGAGAACATCTGGATAAGGGAAATTACTTATGAATTGTGTATACAAGATCAAGCAAGGTATATGGTTACCTGATATCCTTTATGGAGAGGCGGAAATACATCAAAATCAGTATTAAATAATAATTACATTCTACTGTTTTGCATGTAAGATATAATTTTGGCCTGAAGTAAACCTTACTACTTGAGTATATTGTTTTCATAGATATATTGTATATGAAGGTCCAACTTATTGTATGAAATTAGGGTTATAACCATTTTTTCTTTTTTTTAACTCGATATGTGGTATGCGATCTAGTTTGAATAAATGGGACCAGTCATTATAGCCTATGATTTATTACCATTTAAGACTGATCAATAATCCTAACAAGTTATTTTACAGAAATCTAATTTTGTTATATCGGAAATTTTTTGCTTACTAAATAAAACCTATTTTTGCATTATTCTTCCTTCTCAGGTTGTTGTTGTTGTTGTTATTAGCTAGTAGGTTGGCCAGGGCACCAGCCACCCGTTGAGATACTACTGCTACAGAGTTATTGGGTCCTTTGATTGGGTAGTCAGTACTACATTGAATCCTTCTCTCTAGTTACGGCACATTTTCCTTTTACCTACACCGATTAATCTGGCCTATTTTTTTAGATATTCTCCTTTGTCCTCATACACATGACAACACTGAGATTGCCAAACAATTCTTACTCGCTCAAGGGGTTATCTACTGCAATATAATTGTTCAGTGGCTATTTTCTTCTTGGGAATAGTAGAAGAGACTCTTTAGCTATGGTAAGCTGCTATTCTAGAAGAAGGGCACTCTAAAATCAAATCATTTTTCTCTGGTCTTGGATAGTGCCATAGCCTCTGTATCATGGTCTTCCACAGTCCAGGGGTTAAGCTCTCTTGCTTGAGGGTACACTTGGGCATACCACTCTATCTTATTTCTCTTTCTTTTTATTTGTTTCAAGTCTTAATAGTTTGTGTGAAAGATTGGTTTTGATGTTGTTGCTGTTCTTAGAATATTTTATTTTAATTATTAATTACATCTCTCGGGATTTCCTTATTTTTTCTCCTCACTGAGCTATTTTTCGGTTTGGAACCCTTAAGCTTATAGCATTCTGCTCCAACTAGGGATGTAGCTTCCCAAATAATAATAATAATAATAATAATAATAATAATAATAATAATAATAATAATAATAATAATAATAATAATAATAATAATAATAATAATAATAATATTATTATTATTATTATTATTATTATTATTATTATTATTATTATTATTATTATTATTATTATTATTATTATTATTATTATTATTATTATTATTATTATTATTATTATTATTATTATTATTATTATTATTATTATTATCAATACTATTAATGATCGTCCTATCTTTTAAAATCAGTTTTTATAAATAGCATTCAAACAATCAATTCCTTTACTAAAATTTTACTAAAATAGGTTATTGCAAAACTCGGAAGTATTTCTTTTTAAATTTTCAGAAAACAACTGGTATTTCTCCGCCATCTAAATGCAAATTCCCTTAGCAAAACACTTCTTTTTTTTTCCTCTTGCCGAGATAAAATGACTGCAGTCATGTCTGCATTACTTCGTCAGTGTCAAGGGAGGCATCTTTATCTCGTTCTTGAAACATGAGCTTAATTAGGTAAAAAAAAAAGTTAATGTTTTGGTGAAAGTTAATTCAATCATCCTTTTCAACATTATCATCATCATTGCCATTATATTATCATTACTGATTTTATCATTATCATAATCGTTGCTTTTATCATTATGATTATTATCATTATTAGATATGATTCCCAAATAAAAGGATAATCACTCATAGCTCATAGGTACATTTTCATTGGTTGAATAACATAAGTTTGTTCATTTTTCATTTTCACATACCTTAGTATAGTTTTACTGGATATAAAGTTCTATATATATATATATATATATATATATATATATATATATATATATATATATATATATATATATATATATATATATATATATATATATATATATATATATGATAATTGTAGTTCTAGAAGAAACTTCACATTATCTCATAATGTTTAATTATAACGCCTGTCTTATCTTTTCCTTTCAACTTTATTATCATAGTCCCACTGTATAGCAGGGTCAGCAGCTCGAGCCAACTGTCTCTTATCTATTTCTATTCCTTGCATATTTTCTCCCCTTGTCTCGCCTCCTCCTGACTTTTCAAATGACTAGCGAACTGATCTACGTAATTTCACTCCATTATCGTTTTCGAGTACCAAAAATATCTTTACTTTGGCACTCCGAATCCAGCTATTTCTTCTCCACTTCGAATCCGGCTTCACGGCCCCAAACTATTACAAGATATACAGGCAGCAATATTACATCGATAACGGCCAGGCAGGAGGACATTTACCCCGCCATCTAAATGCAAATTTCAGATAAAGAAAAAAGGAAATTCTCGGAATGTTTCCATCTCTTTCGGGGGCACAGTTGATGGCTGCAGTAGATTGAGAGATTATGGGTTTCTTTTTATTAGGATCAAGAAGCTATCTTAGCTATTCTATTTTTTAATTTCTGAGTGTCTCGGAGGATACTGATTACGTCCATTAAGCTTATACTCCATTAGTTTCTTCATTACTTTTGTTACTTTTGTTCATTTTGTTGATGAGTTGGTTTTAAATATATTTTTCATGCATTTTTTTTTTCTTGGTACAGAGAATTAAGATACGTGGTCATCAGGTGAGTTGAATATTAGCAAATATGATTACTATTTCTTTAACAGCAAAAAATAATGTTTGAAAACTATTGTTTTCATTCATTTTCGTAAATTTAAATGAACAAATTCTATTAACGTGGTGAATTAACAAATTTAATTAATCTCTAGAGATTAACGATTTTTATTAAGATATCTATATGATCATCATCGTATCTTACGCACCAACATTGTATCCTCTGCATAGCGGCATGTTTACATTTGCAGAGGTTCAAATCTGTACACATTAGCCCCCGTTTACACTCATGAAGTATGTATTCCATTGTCTGGATTGGATGCCCCCATGGACACACAGCAGAGGTGGCGAGACCTCACTTATGAAGATTGTTTCCAGTCCTTCCGACAAGTGTGAGACGTCAGTTAGGTGATAATTGAGAGGCGAGGTGAATGCAACTAACTTTATTTCAACAGACAGCGAGCTTATATACAAAAGCCTTCAATAGAAGGTCTCAAAAATTCAAACACATCAGTTCATGAAAAGACAGTCTTCAACTGGTTCTGTTAATAGTGAGGTGAAGAGCGAAATATAAACTGAAATAGAAAAATACCATTACAGTGTACAAGTGTTTGTGAAACACATGCGTACATGGCTCCCCCCCCCCCTCCCCTAAAAGAACATACATGCGAAATGAGGTGCCTGCTCTTGAAAATCGTTCTGTAGGTGGGTCATCTTTCAGGAGATACATAGGTTTAAGGGGATCAATGGAGACCCAGTCTTCTTTGCCATGAATGTTCAGTAAGAGAGCCTTCGTTGTTTGATGGACCACAAGGAAAGAGCCCATGCAAAAGGGCATTAGTGGGGGTTTGCTGATAGCATTGCGCAGGAAAACGTGCGATGCCATGGCAATTGTGTCAGTATGTGTTGCTACGCTGGGGCTTGTAAGTCTGGCTGCATGGACTAAGTTTTCCCAGAACATGACGTAGGTTCTGGAGATTGTGGGAGGAGGTTACAGACAGAAAAAAAAAATTGGTAGGGGTGACCAACGGGTCGCCATACACCATTTCAGCTGCTGAGACATCCAGGGTGTCCTCAGGAGTGGTTCTCAGTCCCAGGAAGACCCAGGGAGTAAACAAATTAGAATCCTTGCAGCGTAACATCAAAGCTGCTTTGAGGCTATGATGAAAACGTTCAACCATTCCATTGGCAGCAGAGGTGAAAGTGGTACCCCTGTCGGAAGTAATACACTCAGAAATAACAAGTTTCACGATCCACCCTGAAAATATAGCAGATGTACATGAGGAAGACGTTGCAGTTTCCATAGGAATGGGTTCAGGCCAAAGAGTGGAGAAGTCGATGACAGTAAACAGGTAACGATGTTTTTTTATGTGGGTAGGAGCCCAACAACATCGACCTGAATGTGTGCAAAGCAGCACTGAGGTTGAGGAAAGGTGCCCACTCCTGAATCTCTGTGTAGATGTACTTTTGAAGTTTAACATGATGTACAGGCACGGAACCAATCCTTAGTATCCTTAGTAATGCCATTCCAAATGAACTTCGTCTTCAGTAACCGCGCAGTAGGTTGGCACGAGAGATGTGAAAGGCCATGAATGAAATCAAACACCTGTTAATGCATGGGAGCAGGTATCTATGGTCTAGGTCTACTAGTACTGACGTCACAGAGGATGGTGGAATTAGAGTCATCGAGAGGGACGTCTTCCCAATGGAGGGATGTGCAGGATGTCCTGCATGCGTAGTACTCTGGATCTTTTCGTTGGGCTTCTGCCAAGGTGTTGTAATCCAATCCCAGATGAATGGCGGACAATGTGTTTCTTGACAGGGCACCAGCAACAGGATTCATTTTCCCAGGAACGTGTTGAAGGGTGCAACTGTATTCAGTCACGGCAAAAAGATGCCATCATTAAAGGGCAGACCAGCCATCGGACTGTCGAGTGAAGGCGTGCACAATAGGTATGTGGTCCATGCAAATGATGAAAGGTGTAACTTCCAAGAAGTGGTGAAAATGACGGACAGCTAAGTGCTCCGCCAGCAATTCACGGGCGAAGGTCGAGTAGCGGATTTTGCCTTGGACAGTTTTCTGCTGAAGAAGGCCTGTAGGAGGGGTAAGCCATTGACCACCTACTTGAGTACTGCATGAATAGCGATGTTGCTGGCATAGGTGACACGGGAAAATTGAGAGCAGCAGCGATTCATAGGGCATTCTTTGCATTGCAGAAAGCTGCTTCTTGAAGGGAACACCACTTAAGTCTATTGGCTTACCTTCTAGGGAGGCATAGAGGGAGGCAAGAATAGGGATGGCTGGCAGGAAACGGTGATAATAGTTTATTATGCCCAAGAATTCTTGCAGAGCTTTAACAGTCAAGGGCGTGGGGAAGTTCTGAATGGCTGCTACCTTCTCAGGGAGGGGATAGACTCCTTGAGGAGTGATGTAGTGCCCCAAGATCAATACTTTGTCGGTGCCAAAGGTACAGTTGTCGCACCAGTCTACGAAGCCGTTCTGTTGTTGGAGATCAAGCACGATGTGTAGGTAATGGAGGTGTTCCTCCTTGGAGAAAGCGAGCACAAGTATATTGTCTATGTAACTAACACTATAGAGGTCCCTACGAGACAATCCATGAGATGTTGAAAAACTGCCCCAGCATTACGAAGGCCAAAACAGGAGTAATTGAAGTTCTGGACGGAAGATTTACGGGTAGTACATGAGGAGGTGGGCGAAGGCATCCTTGGAGAGGGAGGTCGGAGTGCCCACTTGAAGAGGTGTGGAGAAGTAAGAGACTGCTTTGACTAGCTATTGGTGAGCTACATCGACCAGGAAGTGAAATGAGAGGATATCCACGCCGAGGTTTGGCAATGTGACGTCAGCAACAAGAAACTTCTTCCATGCAATGATGTGAGGTTCTCGTAACTATGGATGGGGATCGTAGATCCATTGGTAGCTACTAGGTGGACTTTGGCAGATTTAGACAGACTACGTCTTGCCATGGTGAGTGCCCTTGGCAGAAGAGAATGGCAAGCACCCGTGTCTACAAGAAATTTGACACAAGTACCTGCATCATGTAAACAGAAAAGATTAGTGATGGGAGGCCACCACCACAAGTGATGGGCCTACTTACACGTTTTTTGGCCACTGACAACCGTTCGTATATTTCTTTGCAACAGCCACGAATCTGGAGTGGTGGTAGCATAACTGCAGCCGATGAGCATCAGTAAGTGTACGTAGAGGTTATTGGTTGGGGCTTGAGCGGGTGGTGGGCGGTGGGAGACTGTGTAGCCGTTCCAGCACGTCACGAGCTGGCCATCTGTGTCCTACCGCATACACGTGAGCTTCTGTCGATGTTGAATAGTTCTTGTCTTCATCAGGAGAGGTGGCGTTGATGGAGGTCTTGAAAGTGGTAAAGTGGCTGTCCATAAGGTCGTCGACTTTGGTCATCAGGTCCTTCATGGACAAAATATCGACATCGGGTATGACAGTACGTACTGGTTTGGGTATGCGTCCTGCCCAGCGGGCACAAAGTAGGTTTACCTCATGATGAGAGCTGTCTGCGGCAGGTTGCAAACGAGCATTACTGTTTTATTTCCCGGAGGGCGAGTGAAGCCTTTTGGTTACCCAATGGTTGTTGGGAGAGCTGAGAAAGTTTGACTATACAGGCGGCCAGTGATCGCTAGTACTGGTCCAGGAGGTATTATTTATGGGTATCATACATTATTGGAGTGTCCCATTGCTCTCAAAGCCAATCAGATATTTCTGGGAAAGTGTTCTCGGGGATTGCCGCGAGAACATAGCTTGCTTTGGTGCTTGACTGAGTCACACCCTTTATGTGAAATTGGATCTCGGCTCGCTGAAACAAGGCGAATACCCCTGTACTGGCGAAGAGCGGTAGTTTAATGGATGGGGCGTTGATAGGATAGTCGGTATCGGAAGGCTGCATCATCAAACAGTAAGAGAGCAGTGAGGGATAAGGCAGGAGGTACCTGGTCATTTTGATGGATACCAACATGCAAGGTGCCAGTTAGGTGATAACAGAGAGGCGAAGTGAATGCAACTAGCTTTATTACAATAGGCAGCGTGACTATATTACAAGAGCCTTCAATGGGAAGGTCACAAAATTTTAAACACTTCAATTCATGAAATGACCGTCTTGAACCTGTTTAGTTAACAGTGAGGTATAGAGCAAGATATATAACAAAAAAGAAAAATACCGTTACAGTGTACAAGTGTGTCTAGAACATGTGCAGTACAAACTTTAGCTCTTGCTTGATCAAGAGTAATCCAATCCTTTCTACAGAGGTTTATTCCATTGGGAAGAAACTCACTTTGGCTCTGGATGGCCTCACTACGTGGGCAGTAGTCTGTTTCTCTCCAACATTCTAGTCAGCAAGTTGCTGGCTCCATGGGGTTGATGCTAGCACTGGTTATGAGACTCTTGCAGGATTTCAATCACAGTCTAAGCGCCCAGTGATCATAGAGCAGGTGCCTGTCATCATTCTGTTATCTATATTTTTGGGTCTTTGAAAGGGCAGTTCAGTGGATGCTATGTGTGCAATATCTGCCATGCTATAGAGTACTGGAATGGGTGTTGGTTTTAAAGCAACAGCAATTATGCGACGTGCTTGATTAAGTACGGCATTAATTTAATGGGAATAACGTGCCTTTTCCAAAACTGGTGAGCAGAGGAGTAGTCGAGTGCCAGAGCAGATTGCCTTGGGGTTTGAGGATTTGTTCACCATTGAGAATTGGCATTTTTGCTAAGGAGGTTATTTCTAGTGGCTACCTTTTCCTTTAATTTCTTTACATCTTCCCTAAAACATAGAGTTCGTTCTAATGTAACACCAAAATAGGCAGGGAGGCTGTCATTCTTTAGTTTCTTATCATTCCATGAGATGTTAAAATCCATTTTGCTTGTTAGTTTTTAAAATGGAAAATACTTTACCTGTGTTTTGTCTGGGTTGACATTTAGGAAGTTTTGCGTGTAGTACCAAAGCCACGGTAGTATTCATTAAGATCTTTCTAACCATCTGATAATTTGCTCTCGAGGGGAGTAAATGAATCTGACTGGATAGCAAGTCCGTTTTTCTGTTTTCGACATCTGCTTTTCCTATATGAAATAAAAAGCTTATGAATAGTATTACCACCTCGTAAGTCTTCAGAAATAATAAAAAGATAAAAATTACAGAACATATCCTGTAATTTTAAATCAAAATAAAGTTTTTTTTTCTATATTAATTATACATTTGCAGGTAATTCCCCCATATCGCTTTATATATCTGCACACTGACTTGTACTATATTTTCTTTAATATATTTAATGATTTATCCAGTAATCTTAAATCTAAATAAAGTTTTTTTTTCCTATATTATGCTTCATATTTTTATTTAAAGATTTATTCATGTATTTCAATCTGAACCGACGTTACAATAAGGATTAACTTATTTTTTATAAAGATGATATACTTGGAAGATACTATCTTTCATCTCCTCAGCTTCCTCCGTATATAAATAAACTATTTGGATTTTTATAAACTTTTGTAGGGATGAATACATAGTTTTTTCTCTGTCTGTCTGTCTATCTGCCTCTCTCTCTCTCTCTCTCTCTCTCTCTCTCTCTCTCTCTGGAATGAGCTTTGAAATATCTATGTAATATTGTTGTAAAGATGTACCATTCCAAGAAATTCTTAGACACGTTATTGTTGATTGGTTTTCAAGGATGATGATACTACTACTACTACTACTACTACTACTACTACTACTACTACTACTACTACTACTGATAATCATAATAATAGCCAGTTTATTTACAACGTAAAAGAATAATAAAATATTTTTTCTAATTTTTCAGATCTTTGATACCAGATCCCCACAAGGAAGGTAAGTACCAGTTTAAAAGTTATACTTACATAAGTTGCTGTCTTTCCAAACCTGTAATTATTTAGCGAATTTTAGTGTATTTTTAGATGATACGAACGATTTATTTCTTTTGAAGTTAGTAATTTAAGAACGTCATATCTCATGAAACTCCACGTGGTAAATATTAATTATTCTGAGTATTTTTTTTTTCTTTTTTTTTTTTTTTGCTACATTTTTTGTCTGAACACGTCGTTATTAAAGTGCGATGAACCACAAGGCCTTTTTTTCATATAGAGTGGGTGTGTTAATAATATAACAAACATAACAATATAATAAATATCGAGAGTGAATTTGCGCTGAACTAATTTAGCCAATTTTACTAACAACCCTGTCTCGAGCATTTTATAACTATTAATTTTCTTTATCAACATTTTCATTATTTATTTTACTGTTTTATTTATATACATTTCCATGATTTCTTTTATTTCCGAAATACGCGTTTGATGTAGTCAGTGGCTTTAAAAAAGAAAGAAAAAAAAAAACTTAATTTCTAGCATATATGAATTTTTTTTATAAAAAAAGCTTGCCTCTTTTCAGCCTATGAAAATTGGAGGTAATAAGTAATTATAACGTTATTAACATGTTTGTTTTGCTTTATTAACATTTATATGATTTTCTAAATAAGTGTTTGATATAGCCAGTTGTATTTTTTGAAAAGCCTTCACTTTTAACTGAATGATTGTTTATGTAACAAAATCTTGCCCTTCTCCAGCTGAAGAAAATTGGAGAAAGTAATGAATTATTATTTATTATTATTATTATTATTATTATTATTATTATTATTATTATTATTATTATTATTATTATTACTAGCCAAGCTACAACCCTCGTTGGAAAAGCAAGATGCTTTAAGCCCAAGGGCTCCAATAGGGAAAAATAGCCCGGTGAGGAAAAGAAATACGGAACTAGATAAAGGATGAGAGCAAATTAACAATAAATCATTCTAAAAACAGTAACAACGTCAAAACAGATATGTCATATATAAAGTATTAACAACGTCAAAACAGATATGTCATCTATAAACTATAAAAAGACTCATGTCAACGTTATTAATATTTTTGTTTATCTTTAATAACATTTATAAGATTTATTTTCAAAATACGCGTTTGATGCAGTCAGTGTTTTTTTTTTTTTTTCTTTTTTTTTTTTCTAAGCCACCACTTTAATATGAATGGCTGTTTTTATGATACAAAAACTTGCCTCTCTCCAGCAGACGTAAATTGGAGAACGTAATAAATGATTATAACGTTATTAACTATGTTAACATATTGCAACAATGCATTCACAGGCTATTTTAATTAAGTTA
>NC_090744.1:106621174-106622639 GCF_036898095.1 Palaemon carinicauda | reverse complement strand
AGAGACTTACCTTACCTTATTGCCTTATTTTTTGTTTGGGTTCCCCCAGGTCCCTCAGTGTGAGGCACCTCGTATATCCACCAGAGAGTTGCTAATACATCTTCCGGTGTATTTTGCATCTTCCAGTCTTGGATGGTCTGGGATGCATCTTAGGTATTTATCGAGCTGATTTTTAAACGCATCTACGCTCACTCCTGATATGTTTCTTAGATGAGCTGGCAGCACATTAAATAGTCGCTGCATTATCGATGCTGGTGCGTAGTGGATTAATGTCCTGTGCGCCTTTCTCAGTTTACCTGGAATGCTTTTTGGCACTATTAATCTACCTCGGCTTGCTCTTTCTGATACTTTAAGCTCCATGATGTTTTCAGCAATTCCTTCTATTTGCTTCCATGCTTGTATTATCATGTAGCGTTCTCTTCTCCTTTCTAGACTGTATAGTTTTAAAAATTGCAGTCTTTCCCAGTAATCAAGGTCCTTAACTTCTTCTATTCTAGCAGTATAGGACCTTTGTACACTCTCTATTTGCGCAATATCCTTTTGGTAGTGTGGGTACCATATCACATTGCAGTACTCGAGTGTACTACGCACATAAGTTTTGTAAAGCATAATCATGTGTTCAGCTTTTCTTGTTTTAAAGTGTCTGAATAACATTCCCATTTTTGCTTTACATTTAGCCAACAGTGTTGCTATTTGGTCGTTGCATAACATATTCCTATTTAAAATTACACCAAGGTCTTTAATTGCTTCCTTGTTTGTGATTGTCTCATTATTAGGTCCCTTGTATGCATACACCATTCCTTCTCTGTTTCCATAATTTATTGATTCGAATTTATCGGAGTTAAATACCATCCTATTTATCTCCGCCCATTCATATATTTTGTTTAGATCTCTTTGTAGTGAGTTCCTATCTTCATCACAAGTAATTTCTCTACTTATTCTTGTGTCATCGGCGAAACTTCTCACTACGGAGTTTTCAACATCACAGTCTATGTCTGAGATCATAATAACAAATAGCAGTGCAGCTAATACCGTACCTTGGGGCACACCAGATATTACCTGGGCTTCATCTGATTTCTTGTCATTTGCAACCACTATCTGTTTTCTGTTTTGCAGGAATTCTTTTACCCATTTTCCTATCTTTCCCACAATATTATGCTTTCTCATTTTTTTCTCCAATATGTTATGGTCTACCTTGTCAAAGGCTTTTGCAAAATCTAGATAGATCACATCTGTGTCTTTTTCATTTATCATATTATTGTATATGTTTTCATAGTGAGCTATCAGTTGGGTCTGTGTACTTTTTCCAGGTACGAAACCGTGTTGACCCATATTAAACAAATTATTTTTGACCAAATGGTTCATTATTTTCTTTTTTATTACCCTCTCATACACTTTCATAATATGTGATGTTAGACTAACAGGTCTATAATTGCTTGCCTCTAGTCTTGATCCACTTTTGAAG
>NC_090744.1:106588674-106598674 GCF_036898095.1 Palaemon carinicauda | reverse complement strand
TTTTCAGCCGCATTTGGACGTTAGGCCACTTGCTGATGCTCCTGTTGACGTTCAAGACGTTCACTAACAATTGGAGTTGACTTGTTTTGACGCTGTGCGTCAACCTCCGCATTCTAGAGTTGTTTTGACTGCTCAGTCTAGGCAGTCAAAGCAGTCTCGAGTGGACGCTGTGCGTCCTCACGCACCTGTTGTGGTTGACAGTTCAGTTGTTGACAGTTCACAGACTGTCAAGCAGTTACATGACGTTGCGTTCTGATCCGCTACTAATGCACCAGTGAGTGTGGACTCTGCTTGTAAAGCATTGCCACCACGGTAGGTCTCTCCCTTGCTTGAGACTCAGCTTTTATCGGACAAGGTTCCTGTAGATGAGGAAGTTGCTGTTCTCCCTCCTACTGATATTCCCTTGAGGACTCTGTCAGATGGAGAGGAGCCTAAAGCTGCTTAGCCTCCTATGGACTTTAATCAAATCATGATGATTTTTTTAAGGATCTTTGTCCGGATCTTTTGTAACTGCTGCTCCTCGTTCGCCTAAACGTCAGAGCTTACACTAGGCTTAGCTACTTCGAAGCCGTTGTTTTTAAGCTAGTGCTCTCTCGCTCTCCTAGAGAGCGTTACTTTGGCTAGGCGACTGGTTTTTCACCAGGAGGAGTTTGGGGGATACAGCCTTTGCTTTCCCTTCTTTTAAACTGGATTATAGTGCGAGAGTCTGATATGACACGAGAGAAGTTCTCGGCTTGGGAGTTCATGCCTCTGCCCAGATAGACTTCTCAATTCTCGTAGACTCTCCCTGGCGCCTGGCCAGGAGACGCTCCAAGTTGTTTACAGGTCAACTTCACAGCTGTTTTCGAGCCTTTGAAGTTTTGCTGTACAATTATGTCACGCATAACAAGGCTTTCAGGGATGGTAAACGGTACCGCCTCAGTCGCAAACCCCGTCTGTTGCCACACCTGCTCCCATAGACCCTAAATGGGCTTTGCTGCAAGACATGCAGTCCAAGCTTGCGTCCTTGTTAGAGGACTTTTATGCGGAGAAGGTTGCTACCGAACCTTCTGGCCAACAACCTTCCAACCGGTCGGTTGTGCGCCCCTGTTGACGCTGAGGTAACCTACTCGCGTCTGCCAGTTGAGGTGGTCCCTCCACCGATGCGACCCAGTGTGGGTTGCCAGCCGCACGTTGACGTTAAGCGACGCTCGGAGGTGGTTGTTGACGTTCAGGGCGTTCAACAACCAGCAGAGGTGACTTGTTTTGCCGCAGTGCGTCAACCTCAGCAACCCGGTAGGGTGTTGACTGCACAACCCAGACGGTCTAGACAGTCTCGGGTTGACGCTGTGCTTCCTCGCGCACCCATGGTTGTTGACAGTTCACAGACTGTGCAGCAGTTCCATGATATTGCGTCCGGCTCCGTCACGCATCCACCAGTGCGACCGGACTCAGCGAGCCAGACGTTGCCCACTCCGTTGCCGTTTCCTCATCAGGATGAGGAACCCTCTGATGAGGACGTTGCTGAACAACAAGACGATCAGCCCCCAAAATAGATCAAGCCCTGCTATCCATCCAGAAGATGCTGAAGAAGGAACGCTGCTCAGTCAGGCTGTGGATGAGTCTGGTAGGGACGCTGTCATCCGTGGAACAATTTGTGTCACTAGGAAGACTACACCTCCGTCCTCTTCAATACCATCTAGCTTTTCACTGGAAAAAGGACAAGACGCTAGAAGCGGTCTCGATCCCGGTTTCCGAAAAGATAAAGTCTTGTCTGACTTGGTGGAAGGACAATATCAACATAAGAGAGGGTCTTCCCCTGGCTGTTCAGACTCCCAACCACGTTCTCTTCTCGGACACATCGGACGTGGGCTGGGGCGCGACACTAGACGGTCGGGAATGCTCAGGACTGTGGAACTCGAGTCAGAGGAGCATGCATATCAACTGCAAGGAGCTGTTGGCAGTACATCTGGCCTTGAAAAGCTTCAAGTCTCTCCTTCGAGGCAAAGTGGTGGAAGTTAACTCGGACATCACCACGGCCTTGGCGTACATCTCCAAACAAGGAGGTACCCACTCACTGACGTTGTACGAGATCACAAGGGACCTGCTCATCTGGTCAAAAGGTCAAGACATCTCCCTAGTAACGAGGTTCATCCAAGGCGACTTGAACGTCATAGCAGATTGTCTCAGTCGGAAAGGGCAAGTAATTCCAACCGAATGGACCCTCCACAAGGATGTGTGCAAGAGACTTTGGGCCACTTGGGGTAAAACCATCCATAGATCTCTTTGCAACCTCGCTGACCAAGAGGCTTGCAATCTATTGCTCTCCAGTCCTGGACCCAGCAGCAATACATATAGATGCTTTCCTCCTAGATTGGTCACATCTGGATCTCTACGCATTCCCACCGTTCAAGATTGTCAACAAGGTACTGCAGAAGTTCGCCTCTCACGAAGGGACAAGGTTGACGTTAGTTGCTTCCCTCTGGCCCGCGAGAGAATGGTTCACCGAGATACTTCGATGGCTAGTAGACGTTCCCAGAACTCTTCCTCTAAGGGTGGACCTTCTACGTCAGCCACACGTAAAGAAGGTACACCAAAGCCTTCACGCTCTTCGTCTGACTGCCTTCAGACTATCGAAAGACTCTCGAGAGCTAGAGGCTTTTCGAAGGAGGCAGCCAGGGCGATTGCTAGAGCAAGGAGAACATCCACCCTTAGAGTCTACCAATCGAAGTGGGAAGTCTTCCGAAACTGGTGCAAGTCAGTATCTGTATCCTAGACCAGTACCTCTGTAACTCAAATAGCTGACTTCCTCTTATACCTGAGGAAAGAACGATCTCTTTCAGCTCCCACTATCAAGGGTTACAGAAGCATGTTGGCATCAGTCTTCCGTCACAGAGGCTTAGATCTTTCCAACAATAAAGATCTACAGGACCTCCTTAAGTCTTTTGAGACCACGAAGGAGCGTCGTTTGGTTACACCTGGTTGGAATTTAGACGTGGTACTAAGATTCCTTATGTCAGACAGGTTCGAGCCGCTACAATCAGCCTCCCTGAAAGATCTCACCTTAAAGACTCTTTTCCTGGTATGCTTAGCCACAGCTAAAAGAGTCAGTGAGATTCATGCCTTCAGCAAGAACATCGGATTTTCGTCAGAAAAAGCTACATGTTCACTACAACTTGGTTTTCTAGCCAAAAACGAGCTGCCTTCTCGACCTTGGCCGAAATCGTTCGATATTCCAAGCTTATCGAATATGGTTGGCAATGAACTAGAAAGAGTCTTATGCCCTGTGAGAGCTCTTAAGTTCTATTTAAAACGAACTAAACCTTTACGAGGCCTGTCTGAAGCTTTATGGTGTTCAGTTAAGAAACCATCTTTGCCTATGTCAAAGAATGCTTTATCCTATTTTATCAGACTGTTTATACGAGAAGCTCATTCCCATCTGAGTGAGGAAGACCAAGCTTTGCTGAAGGTAAGGACACATGAAGTTAGAGCTGTCGCAACTTCTGTGACCTTTAAACAAAATAGATCTCTGCGAAGTATAATGGACGCAACCTATTGGAGAAGCAAGTCAGTGTTCGCGTCTTTTTATCTTAAGGATGTCCAGTCTCTTTACGAGAACTGCTACACACTGGGACCATTCGTAGCAGCGAGTGCAGTAGTGGGTGAGGGCTCAACCACTACAATTCCCTAATTCCATAACCTTTTTAATCTTTCTCTTGAAATGTTTTTATTGTTGTTTTTGGGTTGTCCGGAAGGCTAAGAAGCCTTTCGCATCCTAGTTGATTTGGCGGGTGGTCAAAGTCATTTCTTGAGAGCGCCTAGATTAGAGGTTTTGATGAGGTCCTGTGGTATGGGTTGCAACCCTTGATACTTCAGATCCTAGGGGTCGATCGCGAGGCTCCGTAAGGAAGACGCACTTAAAAAGGCAGAGTAATTGTTCAAGTCGACTTCCTTACCAGGTACCTATTTATTTTGTTTTTGTTATTTTGATAACTTCTAAAATGAAATAAAAACTCTTAGCTCCTAATAATGTAAACATATTTTGCTGGTCTCTACCCACCCCCCTGGGTGTGAATCAGCTATTATAATCACCGGCTAAGTTAAATATTGAAAAATTTTATTTTGATAATAAAATAAATTTTTGAATATACTTACCCGGTGATTATAAATTAAAGGACCCTCCCTTCCTCCCCAATAGAGACGCAGTGGAACGAGGAGAAAATTGAGTTCTTTGTTTACATTGAGTACTGGTATCTGGACGACAGATGGCGCTGTTGGGCACACCCGCAACCTGTGTAGCGATCGCTGGCGAGTTTTACCTTAGAGTTTTCTGTCGAGCAACAGAGTTGCAGCTATTATAATCACCGGGTAAGTATATTCAAAAATTTATTTTATTATCAAAATAACATATTTTTTATATATATATATATATATATATGAATATATATATATATATATATATATATGAATATATATATATATATATGAATATATATATATATATATATATACGTATATATGTATATATATACATATATATATATATATATATATTATATATTTATATATATATATATATATTTATATATATATATATATATATATATGTCTATATATACATATTTGTACATGAATTATATTTACATAAATATGTACGCACACCCATGATCTTATATATATATATATATATATATTCATATCTATATATATATATATATATGTGTGTGAATGTGTGTGTATATAATACGCTCAATAAAGTGAGAAATGTGTTCTTAGAATTGAAAGAATAAAACAAATGAAATAATTTTAATTACACTTAAGCTTACTGGCCATTACCAGTTTATTATATTAAATAGAAGACAATTTAGCACAAATAAAATACACTCTTTTTCCTTGCTAATAATCTCAATGGAATTCGAGCTATTTCTCGTTTGTCTGTCCTTGTTCTTTCCTTCATAAGACATTTATGATCAATTTCATCTTCTTTTATCTCCTCCAAATGAAATATTTTTCTCTAAAAGCCAATCAAATATTTCTTGTTTTATGATCTAATAATAATGATTTACGTTCTATTCTGCTACACTTCTTCTTCTCCCCGGTCTTTCAGGGGTTCTTAATTGTTATTCCGTCGATTCCAGACCACTTAACAGCACTTAGGAGAAGGTTAAGTGGTGATTCTAAGGGAAAGATATATATATATATATATATATATGTATGTGTGTGTGTGTATATGTGTGTATATATACACAGACGTACAAACGTACATATATATATATATATATATATATGTGTGTGTGTGTGTGTATATATGTGTATATATATGTGTGTATATATACACAGACATACAAACGTACATATATATATATATATATATATACATATATATATACATATATATATACATATATATATACATATATATATACTTATATGTGTATGTATGTCTGTATATATATACAGTATGTACATATATATATGTATATATATATATATATATATAAATATATATATATATATATACAGTATGTACATATATATATGTATATATATGTATATATATATATATATAAATATATATATATATATATATACATACTTATATCTGTATATATATATATATATATATATACTATATATATATATATATATATATGTATATATACACAAATATATATATGCATATATATATATATATATATATATTATATATATATATATATATATATATATTGTATATGTGTGTGTTTGTGTATGTGTTATATGTATATTTATAGATTATGTGCATATGCATAAATGAACATACATATAAATATTTATAAATAATGCTTCGACTAAGAAGGTATACAATTTATATATAAAGAAACCCTTTTTGGTACAACTCAAGAACATAAGTGGTGGTCTACCCTTAAATCTGCACTCATTGGAGTAAACGCAACAGTTCCTCCGTTACTTAAACCAGATGATTCTGTCACTCACGGTCTAAAGGAAAAGGCAACCCATTTAGCGGATATGTTTGACAGTAAGCCCGCTCAAACTCGTTAGTTTCTTTGGTCACTGCAATATCACCATCCATTGTGAGCTAAGGATCGGGTGTTTGTGGGAGCCTATAGTTCTATCTGCTGAATGATCTTCAGCCATTGCCTGGCCCTCCTTGGTCCTAGCGTGGGCGGAAAGGTTGGTTGGGAGCTGATCATATGTATATATGGTCAGTCTCTAGGGCATTGTCCTGCTTGATAGGACAATGTCACTGTCTCTTGCCTCTGCCATTCATGACGGCCTTTAAACCTTTAAACCTTTATAGCATATTTAGTATTTTTTTCAATTATCGTCTGTTTACTGCATGGCATTTCCCAAAATAAAGTTAATTCTTATGCTGTTAAAGTAGACTTATGAGACTCTTCCAGAGTTATAGTTCGTTAAAATACTGCTATTGATTCTCGGATTTAATGTTATAAACTTCTGTGAAGTATTACTGGACGCCCTGCCATTTGGGGCGTTTACATCCCATAGACTTCAGATGCTCCCTCTCGTTGTTCCGAAAGTCTCCACTAGATGTTGTCGTTACAATCATAAATTATAGCCTCGCATGAGAGATTTAGGTTTCGTAATGTCTCATTTATTGAGAGAGAGAGAGAGAGAGAGAGAGAGAGAGAGAGAGAGAGAGATATTTGCGGAAATTATTCTTTATTGTGAATGACATTGGATATGCACATAACATAAAGTTAATGGCAATAAAGTATCAATTCGCAGCCCTGACTACACTGTTAATATACTTATGAATGAGAAAATATGTGTTGGATGAATTCCCGAAGCTTCATATATAAATATGATTGTACTTATCTGTTATCCGTTAATTTTCATTTAATTATTCGTTTTTATAATAATAATGATAATAATTGCGAATTCTTGTTATCTACCTATTTTTCTATTTTGTTCAATTCAATTTAACTTAATAATCTCTTAATAATCTCTTTAACTTTGTATTTTCAAAAAACTATTTAGCCGTAAAAGAATCTAAAATTCATCTGAATATCTAATATGATGTCAATGAAAAGCGCAGTATTATTCTCTCTCTCTCTCTCTCTCTCTCTCTCTCTCTCTCTCTCTTTCTAATAGCGTCTCCCATGCCTAATTTCCCCCGGCAAAGCCTTTCTGGGTCACAAACTTTTTAACTGGTTAGTTAAAGGGCAAAGGAAGTTTTCCGGCATTTCGCAATACAAAGTTTTAAAGTTCGCTAATATCTTATTTCATCCTTCCTCCCTAATTCTTTTCTTGAACTGGACTTTTACTGGTTTCTGACTGCGATGTTGGACCGAGGTTACATATTCACCTTGGTATTAATTAATTTTGAATTTTTATCTGTTATGAACATGTTTCCAAATATGAGCAATTTTGTTTCATACGCAATTTCTAAAAATGTTTTGATAAATTTCGGAAAAATATAAATAAAGTCATTGTTTCTTTTTTCCTACAGCTTTTCAAAACGTTTTGGTAAATTTTGGGAAGATATTAATTTCGTCTCATTCTCTTAGGATTAATTATGATTTTCTCTACCTGTACCGAACGTGTTCCCAAATAAGTCATTTTTTTACACAATTTCTGAAAACTTTTGATGAATTTTGGAAAAATCTTGCTTCCATCTCATTCCCTTAGTATTAATTTTGATTTTCTTCATCTATGCCAAAAGTGTTTCCAAATAAATAACTGGGTTTTTTTTTACTACACAATTTTTCAATACGTTTTGATAAATTTCGGAAAAATATTACTTTCATCTCATTCTCTTTGTCATTATCAGTCAAAATGTACTGAATAAAGCTATAAAGCATGAAAGGAGAGAGTTAAACGAAGTGATAAGATTTTTTTTTTTTTTTCATTTACAAAAGGATTTATTGTTAGTTTTATGCTCCTCATATTAACATAGACGTAACATGACTTAGTGATTACTATCTAAATTTTTATATAAAATGTATGATTGAGTAGATTCGCTTCCATAATAGTTCCCATTTCAGTAGTAGTAGTAGTAGTAGTAGTAGTAGTAGTAGTAGTAGTAGTAGTAGTAGTAGTGTCAATAATCTGTTTTTATAGTTTTAAGATTAGCAAATGTTACGAGCCTTCCATGATGTGAAAGGAATTGTCTATATTTAGTTGTTTAACTTTTTTATCTTTGTTCATGTGGTGCTTGGCTTCAGTTATCTGATATCCCTTTAAGTATTTGACCTCATAGATATTTTACGATTTCAGTGACAATGGACTTTAGAGTGTGAAAGTAAACATACAGTTATGCATTGACCAATAACTTTTATTTCTCAAATTTGAAACTATCAAATAAGACGAGAGAGAGAGAGAGAGAGAGAGAGAGAGAGAGAGAGAGAGAGAGGGTTGGGTTGGAGGGTATCCGATAAGGAAGATGAATCCCCATGCCTTCTTAAGACAGGTTTTAAGTAAGGTGAAAGCCATGAATATCGTCTACTGAGAATTATGGTTTTTAATCTGAGTCTTTGATATGTAGTGAAAATATGTTTGCAATACGGAGGCATGATTTAAAGAAATATGTTTACATAAAATTATGTAAGAAAAAATTCTAAGGTGAATTTAACGACTGTCATAAAATATTGTAAATTTGTGTTAGAAAATATTTTCTGTGGTTTACAATTATCTTGTGAAGATACGTAATTAACGAGTGGTCCTCTATATAAATGCATAAGAATGCTCCCACCGAAAGGGAGATCATAATTAAAATGATTTAGTTGCTTATAGTAAAATTTCAATGGACTTGGACACGCCACCTTAATTAGGGTTCGAAGACGGGTAAACGTGAATATAACGTAAATAGGATAGTCGTGTTAAATTGGAGCTATGTTTCTACGGTTCAAATGAGAGATGTAAAAACGTTATTTCAAAGAGCACTCGGGTAACCATGGAGCTTAGATTTCCTCTCATTTTAAAGATTTAAAGGCCACTCATGAATGGCAGAGGCAAGTGACAGTGACATTGCCCTAGCAAGCAGGATAATGCCCTAGAGACTGATCATATATAGCCTACTTACAATTAGCACCCTAGCCCACTCTCCACCCAAGCTGGGACCAAGGAGGGCCAGGCAATGGCTGCTGATGACTCAGGAGAAAGGCCTATAGGCTCCCCCAAACACCCGGCCCCCATCCTTAGCTCAAAAGTATAGTGAGGTTGCACCAACAAATGAACTAAAGAGTTTGAGCGGGACTCGAACCCCAGTCTGGCGTTCACCAGTCAGTGACTTTACTGCATGGGCCACCTCAACCCTATTTTGATGCGTCATGAACACTACGAACTCTCTCCATTTGACGGTAATTTAAAGTTTTCTCGAAGATATCATTGAAAAACTTCGCAAAAATCAACCGAAAGGAAGGGGGGCGTACGCACAAGAGGTTAAACGAACACTGTTAAAACTTTGCATTAAAAAAAACTGTAAATGCCTGGCAACATTTATTCCAGTATTTTTACCGTTATAAAAACGGATATATTAAAGAAAGAAGTGATAGTACAGTCCCCAATCTGGAAAATATAATAATAAAATAAGGAAAAATTACGATCGCCTGTATTTTAATGAAATACGGCTAAATACTCTATATTTTACGGAGACTATTATATACGTTTTTTTTTTCTTTTAACAGTAAAGACCTGTTCTGTAGATCTTTGGTTAAATACACGAAATGAGGCCACTGTCTATCTAAGATTTCCGTTGTTGATAATTTTGACTTAAAAGCGAACATGAGTCTAGAACTGTTTTGCCGACTAAACTGCGAATTACGATTTCTCTAATGTTTAAAGGCCATTCTCACTTTAAAGATTTAAAACCCCATGGTTTTCATATTGACAAGGTTTTCATATTAACAAAGCCCAACTGGTTATTATCTCCTTCACGAAACAGTTTATATAAAAAATTCTCCAAAATAACAAATCAGACATTTTAATAACTGTCACATGGATCCAGCTCCCTCTTCTACCGTTTGTCCACCCTTTGTCTCTATCTCTCTTTGTTCTC
>NC_090744.1:106580645-106583145 GCF_036898095.1 Palaemon carinicauda | reverse complement strand
ACCAATTATTACATACTTCAACTATCTGTCTAATAATCTTGGATTATTACTAATTTTCAATATGTAACTATTTAACTATTTCACGTCGGAAAAAAACTAAAAAAAAAAAAAAAAACTGAAATGATTTTCAATACGAACTAACTCCGTAAAACACTATTAACTTGTCAATAACTTCGATTATTCTTTATATTCCTGAATATTTGAGCGAGGCAAAACATTCCTGGCTGGAAGAGAAGTGAAAAGTTTGTAACCAGAAGTAAATTACGTGAAATGTAAAGTCTCATTCCCATTTGGAAGAAGAATGGAGTCAACAGTTTCTTTGACACTTTGCTATTCACTTCTATGAATAATAGTATCATTTACTCTCTCTCTCTCTCTCTCTCTCTCTCTCTCTCTCTCTCTCTCTCTCTCTCTCTCTCTCTCTCTCTCTCTCTCTCCACACACACACAAACACACACACACAAGCACACACACACACACATATATATATATATACAGTATAAACTGTATATATATATATATATATATATATATATATATATATATATATATATATATATATATATATATATATATATATATACACATATATGTATGTATGTATATACTATATATATACACATGTATATATATATATATATATATATATATATATATATATATATATATATATATATATATTTGTATTAATTATCTAGGCTTCTGAAACAATATATGCACATGCCATACAGAGTAACGAATATAAATATTACGTTTCATAAATTTCTACATACATTAAGATCGAAAAAAGTATCCAAACTTCCAAAGGAATATAATTAAAATATCCCACAAAATTAAAACACCCGTTAAAGGAAATGAACGCTATACCAGTAAATCGGAGGAGATATAACTAAGATCTTTTAGATGATATTGAACGTAAGGACTATTACATTATTTTTTAAGAAAGAATATGAAATACTCTAACTAGCCTTTAATTACTTCCTATCAATCTTATGTTCTATAGACCGGTAGTTTACGATTTTACTCTGGCAACGTAAACTATACACAATTTTTTTTAATGAGGTGCATTGGCACCGACTTGCACCGGTGCCCCTTTAGCTCGGAAAAGTTTCCTGCTATCTGATTGGTTAAAATTATCTTGTCCAACCAATCAGCGATCAGGAAACGTTTCCGGACGAAATAGGCACCCCTGCGACTCGGTGCAAATCTGCCTCACTAAAAAGAATTGACTATAGGTATCTATGGAGCTATCAATGGCCACACGTCCTTTCAGACTTGCGATCCAGTAATCTCACATTCCGCTCTCTCTCTCTCTCTCTCTCTCTCTCTCTCTCTCTCTCTCTCTCTCTCTCTCTCCTCTCTCTCTCTCTCTCTCTCTCTCTCTCTCTCTCTCTCTCTCCGGCCACCAGCTAGAAACCCTTTGTGTACTCAATATAAGGCCAAGGGCTCCAGCAAAGAAAAATAGCCCAGAAAGGAAATAAATACTCTACAAGAGAAGTAATGGACCAATTAAAATAAAGTAACTTAAGAACAGTAACAACAATAAAACAGATATTTCATATATAAACTATTAAAAGAGGCTTATGTCAGCTTGTATAACATAAGAACATTCGCTGCAAGTGTGAACTTTTGAAATTCCAGCGATACAAGATCAGGAAGATCATTCCACAAATTAGTCACAGCTGTAATAAGATTTCTAGAATACTTTGTAGTGGTGATTACGTTTAATTGATTATAACTGTGTTTTTCTCAATCCCAAGAGTCGTATCTCGATGCAATAATGTGACTGTTATACATATTTCATTGAGTCAGCACTTTTCATTCTTCAGATAAAGAAAAAAATATATATGTACATATACAGTATATATATATATATATATATATATATATATATATATATATATATATATATATATATATATATATATATATATATATATACATACATACATACATACATACATACATATATATATATATATATATATATATATATATATATATATATATATATATATATTTCAAATAAGCCATATATATTTAATACTCGGCCACGAAGTGGTATGGTCACTGGCATACAGATATCCTGGACGAGGGTTCAAATCCCAGCTGGTCCGATATCAAAGTCTATGGGCGGTTCCGCCTGGGGCTCTGATCCCCAGGTCGTTAAGAGAATCCAGACTTTAATGTATTAATATATATGGGTTATTTGAAATATGAAAGAAACACGTTTAAATGTGCAAAAATTTATCATATATATATATACATATATATATATATATATATATATATATATATATACTGTATATATATATATATATATATATATATATATATATATATATATATATACATATATATATATATATATATATATATATATATATATATATATATATATATATATATATATATATATATATATATATATATGTATTATGGAGAAAAATACTCGGATAACCATTCCCATAGTCTTCATTAATTAGAATTCTTCTTTGCA
>NC_090744.1:106565645-106573145 GCF_036898095.1 Palaemon carinicauda | reverse complement strand
GTAAACAGAACTTGTTTGTCTGAAAGAAAAAACATTAAAGGCCACTTTTAAGATACCGAGGTATCAAAGTCATAAAAGTCTGTATTACAAATCAATGACTTTAGCGTTAGAAACCCTCGGCACACATGTCTGCACTTATGCTAGGTTCACCTTCGGAAATGGAACAGTCTACATGGGCAACACAGTGCCCTCACTTAGTTTGTAGTACAGTATGTAACTACACACTCACCCTGGACTTAATCGTCCCAATTAAGACCACTGTTCCTCGCAGAGTTAAACAGTAGGGTTAACACCGCGACCCACTGCTACCACAGATCTCTTTAGTTCCTCTACTTGCTTCGCATAGTGGCGAAAGAACACTCTGGAGTGCAAAATAGGAAAATAACTTTTTGTGTCAAATCCTTTAACGCACACTCTTCATTGCTCAACAGAGAAGCGAAATGAAGAACTTGTCTAAAGACCATGAAATGGGCTTTGGAGGTGCTGAAGGTCTGAGCCTAGCGCAGGCTTTCGTGACTTTATTAAAGATCTCGTTACCTAGGTCGACCTGGAAGGCATATAGAATGGGTCTTGTCAAAGCAGACTTACACGCTGAAATCGTGTTAGCTGCCAATCCTTGACCATGGAGGTGGAGAAGAAAGATAAGCAGAAGTCTGTCAAGATCTCCTGCGGATTCTTCGCCTTGACAAAAGGCCACCCATTTTCTCCAAGATGACTCATATTGCCTTCTAGTAGATTTGCACTTATATTCCTCAAGGAAGTCTATGCTGGCTTTCGAAATCCCGAAACGCTTTCTCACCGCTAGGGAGAGTAAATCATGAACTGCAGGGTCCGGGTTTTCTGTAATGAAGCGCAGACAGTTGACTTCTGGACTCACTGGGTCAGAACTGGATCTGGTAGCGGTACAAACTTCAGCTACAGTTCCAATGGGAACCACACGCTGTTCGGCCACTTGTGGGCCACTATTGCCGCTACCCCTTGAAGGATCTCAGTTTGTTGAGGACCCTCAACAGAAGGTTGTGAGGAGGGAACAGATAAATCTTGGATCATCTGTTCCAGTCGAGGGACATCGCGTCCACTGCTTCCGCTAAGGGGTCCTCGTACGGGGCACGTACAGGGGCAACTTCTCGTTGTCTTTCGTCGCAAAGAGGTCTATCTGCAGTTCTGGGACTTGATTCAGAATGAAGGAGAATGATCCTGCGTCTAAGGACCATTCCGACTCTATCGGTGTGAACCTGGATAGAGCGTCCGCCGTCACATTGCGGACTCCTTGAAGGTGAACTGCCGACAGGTACCACTTCTTCTTTTCCGCCAATCGGAAGATGGCCAACATCACCTGGTTGAGAGGTGGTGACCTCGATCCTTGTCGATTCAAGTATCTCACAACTACCTCGCTGTCCATCACCAACCTTATGTGGATCGAGTGACGCGGGGAGACTTTCTTTAAGGTAAGGATCACTGCCATAGCATCTAGAAAGTTTTATGTGAAAGGTCTTGAATAGCTTGGACCAAGTCCCCTGGACTTTTTTCCCGATGAGAGTGACCTCCCCATCCCTCCTTCGAGGCGTCTGAGTGAATCGTCACCGACGGGGGAGGTGGCTGAAGAAGAACCGACTTCTTTAGATGTCTGGCTTGGGACCAAGGCCTGAGAAGAGTACTTAGCCGCAGCGGCTGGTCTTCTCAGATCTCTTCGCGCGTTTGATGCATAACTTCTCCAAACTCCGATTGCATCCTTTAGCTGTGCTCTTAGCACTGGGTCTGTCACCGAAGCAAACTGGAGAGAGCTCAGTACCCTCTCCTGCTCGCGTCTTGATATCCTTTCGGAATCTAGAAGTCTCTTGACAGAACCCGTTATCTCCTTCCTTTTCTTCGCCGGGATGGAGAAACGGTGTGACAAAAGGTCCCAGTGGATTCCCAGCCACTGGAACCTTTGAGATGGAGAAAGTCGAGACTTTTTTCTGTTGATCTTGAAGCCTAGGTACTCTAGGAACTGGATCACTTGACTGGAAGCTTGCAAGCATTCTGTCTCGGATGCTGCCCACACCAACCAGTCGTCCAGGTAGGCTACTACCTGAATTCCCTTTAGGCGTAATTGTTTGAGAGCTACGCTCGAAAGCTTCGTAAAAATCCTTGGGGCTATGTTTAGCCTGAATGGCATGGCTCCGAAGGCGTATAGTCTTCGTTGTAGCCTGAACCCTAGGTAGGGGGAGAGTCGATGGCTGATTGGAATGTGCCAATAGGCGTCTGACAAGTCTATAGAGACGGAATATGCCCTCTTGGGCAGTAAGGTCCTTATGTGTTGCAGTGTTAGCATTTTGAATTTGCAATTCACTATGAACTTGTTGAGTGGCGACAAGTCCAGAATGACTCTGAGCTTTTCCGAGTCTTTCTTGGGAACACAAAACAGCCTCCCTTAGAAATTGATGGACTTCACCCTTCGGATCACCTTTTTTCTCCAACAGTTCTTGAACGTACTCCTCCATAACGGGGGTGGAGTGTTGGAAAAACCGAAGGCACGGGGGTGGAGTGCTGTACCAGCTCCAGCCCAGTCCATTCTTGAGTAGGCTGTGGGCCCAGGGATCGAAGGTCCACCGATCCCGAAATTTCAGAAGTCTCCCTCCTACCGGTATCACCTCATTTGGACTGCCGTCCTGAGGTCTTGCCTTCCTGACCACGACCACCCTTGAATCCCCTTTCCCTTGAGGGGCGTCTAGACGAGCCTCTGGCTGCTCCTCTAGGCTTTGCTCGAAAGGAAGTAGACTGCCCTTCGAACGCTGGGGTGAATGCCGTGGACTGTGTCGACACGGCCTGGGGTACCCACTGAAAAGTGGTCGGGGTTTGTGCCACGATCTGGGGCACTGGGGGCAATGGCAATTGCAGTTGCTGTTGCTGTCTAACAGGCTTGGCTGGCCGAGACGGTAGCCTAGTCCTCATAGTCTTCCTCTTTGGTTGAGGACCCTCATCCGGGGAAGACTTTCTTTTGATAGCCAGGCCCCACTTCTGGAGAAGGTTTCTATTCTCCAAGGCGGCCTTATCAACAACTTCTTTGACCAAGTCGGTAGGGAAAAGATCTTTTCCCCAAATGTTGGAGGAAATTAGTTTCCTTGGCTCGTGCCTCACCGTAGCCGAGGTGAACACGAACTCCCTACAAGCTCTCCTTGCCTTGACGAAGCCATAAAGGTCCTTCGTCACTGTGGCCAGATGAGTCTTGGCCACCACCATGAACATTTCATGGACCTTGGGGTCACTTGCCATCGTCTCGAAAGTAGTCTGAAGAGACATTGAGGCAGCCAGTCTTTCTTTTGTCTCGAACTCTCTTCGCAAAAGAAAGTCAGACAGCTTAGGGAGGTCCTCGCCGAACTGACGTCCGGCAATATCAGCCTCCAACTTTCCAACTGAGAACGTAAGATGGACGTCCTTCCAGTCTTTGTGGTCCATAGGCAGGGCCAGCGACAAGGGTTTACACTCCTCTAGGGAGGGGCAAGTCTTGCTGGCCTCGACTGCTTTTAGTACAGCCGCAAACCCTTTCTGTAAAAAGGGGAAGGCTCTAGTAGGCGAGGACACAAAGGAAGGGAGCTTCCTGTTCAATACGGCTACCTTTGAGTTAAAGAAGCCCCTCTCTTTCATCGAGGATGAAAGTAGAGCTTGAGCCTTAGCATGGTCCATCACTATGACCTCCTTCGGCTCTGTCTCCTCCTTTGAAGCTGGTTCCTTCCTCAGCCGGACATAACAGCCCGGATATGATGCCTTGCTGGGCCAGAATTCCACCTCCTCCAGGGGAACTGAGCCCAGCTTATCCGAGATGACGATCTTTCCAGTCGTCATCGGCATGTGCTCAGCATACCTCCATGGGTTAGCATCTGAGCACAAGGGAAGGTCTTTCACATTGAGCTTTTTCTGGGGCCCATGTGATTCTGCAAGGCACTGCATTCGCAGTTCCATTGCAGCCGCCTTCTCCTGATTCTCCTTCTGCATTTGTTGGATCATTCCAACAATAGAAGAGAGGGCCTGTCCCAGCTCTACTAGGAGACCGGCCGATGTTGAGGGAATAGGCTCCGGAATCTGAACCGGAGTAGCCGACACCTCGTCGACCTCTACCTCTACAACGTCTGGGGCTTGAACTTCATCCTGGGCTTCTGCCAGGAAGTCTTCCTCCAGACACTCATCCACATCAGACATCCTGTCATCTAACTGGATGTCTTGCATCGCGACCGCGACTTCAGCATCCACCTGGATCTGAACTTGGGGGATCTCCTCTTTAGGCTGGGGAATCACTGCATCAGCTGATGCCTTAGGGAAAAGATACGCCCTCATCTTCTCACTTGGAAGATAAGGGCCAGAAGTGTTCTTTTGGAAGCCTCTTACCCAGGTACGAAGCTTCTTCCTAGCTATATCCCTTGATTCCGCCGTCCTAGGGGAATCAAAGGCCTCAGTAATCAGGTTAGTGTACACAGTACATACCTGATGGTCCCAATACCGGAGATCATCCTTGGAGACAGCGCATGCTGCGTGTCTCCTACAAAACTCATGTCCGCAGAGGTTCTTGCTGCGGACGTTGTAGAAAGCACTTCCGCACTTCGGAGGGTCCTTCTATAAAGAGAAGAAATTTCCATGAGTATCAAGTGAACTATGTATCACTGGATATGCATAGTATAGCATAACAATTCAGAAAGGAAAGACACACACTTGTGTTTCCCTCACAACCCATTGTTGCAGCCTTCCAGATAATAAAATCAAATGGTTAATCTCCTCTAGAGTAACCAATGCAAAGTTTCCCGAGGAAACAGGTGGAGCTCACACCTAAGCAATGATTTTAAAATCCTGGATAATAGACAGGAAAGAACTCACTTTCCTATCTGTAGGGCAACAGCAAAGGACTGTGCAAGAAAACACAAAAGTGTTAGAACACACAGTGCTGTACCAAAACCCATACTATAGTTTTCCTCTTACTGTATATGTTATACTGAAGAATACTAGTACAGTATAGGAGGATACGTGCCGGCCGGCACACACCATAACTAGCTTTAAAGTATACTACTTAACAGCTATAAGGCGGCAGAACTCTGGTTCAAATGCATGTGCCGGTCGGCAGCAATTGCCGGCCGGCAACAGCCAATGTCGGCCGGCAATGGCTGCCGGCCGGCAACTACACAAGGTAGTACCCAGCTGCTGGCCACACTCTTGGTGACCAGCAGACAAGGGATGACATTAGCCGGCCGGCAAAGGTACAGGACCGATGCCAGCCGGCAGCAAAAGAACCAGAGGACTACACCTGCCCGGCTGCCGGCCTCATAGGCCGGCAGCCGGGTCGGGTACAGCACTAGAAGAAAAATAGGATGGATGCCGGGATAAGAGTGTACACTACCTCTAAGCCCGGCAATCCGAAAGAGTGCATATAAGGAAGGGGAGAATCTAATTCAGGCTTCCTGGCCAATGCCGTCTGGCTCTACAGGCAGGCATGGATGAGGGACCAAGGGAGGTCCGGTTAGCACTCAAAATATAAGACCCTTGCCGGCCAGCAGCTCTGCCGGCCGACAGGGTGCTGAGTCAATTCCACATCCTAACCTATACTAGGTCCAGATGTAGAACGACGTACAGTACTGTAATGGCTAGGCCATTACGGAGATAGAGGGGGAAGGGACAAAAGAGGGTCCTACCAACCTTGCTTTAGTGACGGATCACCCGCAGCCAAGAAACTTATCTTAGCCTAAGGGAGATCTAAGGGGGGAGGCCAGCAATACTTACCAGCTCCCAGAGCACCAAAGCAAGGAAGGTGTTGCCACTCCCATGGAAAGAAACTTATCCTCCCCGAGAACAGCAACAAGGACTAGTCTGGTAGATCACAAAAGAAGGAATCATATCCACAGAAACCTTTGGTAGTGACCTAAGGAGGCTAAGCCACCTTTGTCTGTGTCAGGCCAGCGAGGGAGACTCTACCCCAAGCCAGACAAGCACAGACTCAGACTAAAAACTCTGTTGTTCTGTTCCTCTTTGAACCAGACTTACTGGAACAGGAAGGTACAGTAACACCCCAGTATAGTTTTATCGAAAATTAACTCGGAAAAAACCACTTAGGGATAAGCCCAAGGCTTAAACAGAGGGAAAGGGATTGCAGACCTTCTCCGAAGAAAAGAAAGCAACCGGGGAGAAAGTATACTAAGGCTCCATAAGCAACTTAGCCTAGGCACCAAGAGAATCGATTACCTAAATCACCGAAACTCACTCGTATACTATCTTGGAAATATTCCACACAATCTTAAATGTATAAAACATAGCCTAAAGCTTCAATAAAATTTTTATTACACTCGGAAAAACCAAAATCATGCATGAAGTACTAGGACCAAACGACTAGGCTACATGGCCTAGCGTAGGCCAGAATGGCGAATACTTCGCCAAAATAATACTAAGCACGAAAGGAAATCCTATGTAATGCTAAATAGCTAAAATTTATTAAAGCAAAACAACCGGGAATGTCGCTCTGACTAACTAAACTTATACCTAGCGAGCGACAGCGTCCATGACGCCTCCGGTAGGCTACGGCTCTTGTAACAAAGATTAATCCTATTAATCACTCAAAAATTTACCAAGAGCCTACATTTATACATAAAAGACATTATACTCAACTTATCAGAGGCCGACAAAGACGGAGAAGCCATGAAAAGTAGAATAAATCCAAGATTTGCGAGAAACACAGGAAAAAACACCGAGTTGTTAAGCTACGCAAAAAGGGAATACAGATGGCGCAAGGATTGGCGCCAGGCACGCATACGAATCGGAAGATAGGGAGCCTTGGGAGCGGCTCCCCCTTTTTCTTTCCCGAATTTGTTTCTTGCCAATCGCCCCCTGCGAGATGAAATCTCTGTTCGGGATGCAGATTGCCATGTGGCGTGTCAAGAATACGTCCTCTGATATGTCGCGATATCCCTTTCAGGAGGGATATTCGCTCCAGGAGTTAGAATTCTGGTACCTTCAGGTAAATTCTCTGGGAATATCGCCGTAGTTGTAATATACCCTAGGAAGCTACCCTATAGGAACTTCCATCAGGACGACATGGCTTGAGCCCAAAAATATATATATATATATATATATATATGTCTTATGAGTCACCCAAAACTACATTAATTGCGTAAAAACTTTCCCTTGCAACTGCAAATTCTGAAATAGTGGTGTGAAAGGGAGGCGTCTAAAAATGAAATATCAACCAATTAAACAGCATGTACTGCGCCGCTGTATTTTGGATCATCTCTTAAGTCGAACTAACGATCAGATCATCCTCTGCAATTTGGCATCAAACAATTGAAATGTTGCATTTCCTGTATTATATATATGTATATGTATATGTATATATATATATTTATATATTTATATATATATATATATATATATATATACATATATATATATATATATATATATATATATGTATATATATATATATATATATATATATATATATATATATATATATATATATATATATATTTACAGGTATATATATAC
>NC_090744.1:106518145-106520645 GCF_036898095.1 Palaemon carinicauda | reverse complement strand
TGGGGGTATTTTTTATTTCATTTAATGATTAAAGTATGAACGTGATTTTTTAATAAAACTTTAAAGGATTAAAGTGACTCGTGAAAATTATTTTTTCATTTTTATTTCATTTAATGATAAATGTAGGAACGCGATTAATAAAACGTTAAAGAATCAAACAAAGTTGTATTTTTTTTTTTCATTTTATCTAATGATAAAAGTATGATCGTGATTTTTTAATAAAACGTTAAAAAATCAAAGTGACTGAAAATTATTTTTTTTTTTTGGTAATTTTTCTTTCTATTTAAGCTGTAAGATTCCCGTTGGAATAAAAACAAAAATGTATGGTAGTAAAAGAGATCCTATAGTAAATCCCTATAATCCCCATCCCTTTTTTTTCTCCTAAATCCTTAACCTAGATCCTTCCTCTATCCCCTAGTTCCCCAAGGACCCATCCCCTCCAGTTTAGGAGATAAGTCACCCATCTCTTAAGAGGGGAATCCTTTGACCCTATTCCTTTTTTTTTTTTCCTTTTTTTTATCCTAAGGACCACCTGGTTAGAATTGTATCCATTAAATAGCCTTTTAGTTTCATTTATTCATTCTATATTGATATATTCATAAAATTCAAGCTTTTTCTTCTTTTACTCTCCTAAAGGTGTGTTTTTATCTAATATTATATCTCTAGAACTTTTTCTAATTTCTCTAGTGTTATAGCTTCTATATTGGTTATGGATATTCGTATAATGAATATTTCTCTTTCCAGAAGCTACTCTCTCTCTCTCTCTCTCTCTCTCTCTCTCTCTCTCTCTCTCTCTCTCTCTCTCTCTCTCTCTCTCTCAAGCAATTATTGGTGAGATTAATGGATTAACTTAAAATCCTTTCCTATATCTTCAGGTGTTATCCAACAACAACAATGATAATAATAAAAATGATGATAATGATGGCAATAATAACAATAGTAGTAGTAGTAGTAGTAGTAGTAGTTATAATAATGATAATAATAATTGAGAAGAATTATGAATTAGTATAGCAATAGTGTCTTTTCTTTATAAAAAACTTAAGTAAATATCTGTATATTAACAATCACTTGCTTCTCTTTTTTATATATATTTGCTTCCTCATTTCTTTGAAGTTTCTGTATTCAGGTAATACATTTATCAAATAATCATTCTAGTTCCTGTAATTATCAATCTATTTAGCCTTTGGTTTTCTCAAACATCATAAGAACTTGCAAATACATATTTCAATAATATTTTCTAGATTTAAATAGTGTCATTGCACAATGAAACATCTAATATATACTGTATATTAAACCAATAACCCTTTATCCCCAAGGCTATTTGGAAATTTCCAACCCTTAACCCCCAGGGGTTATTTTTTTTCAAGCACATTTTGCAGTATATATATTTTTTTTAAATTGCTCTATCAACCTTAATTTTCGTCATAGAGAGGGCAGGTTGGTCTCATTCTCTTGGATAATGCCTTAAGTTTCTCAAAAAAATATCAAAAATATGGAAAAAAAAATTAGAATAGCAGTGTTTTGCAAGGACGTACCGGTACAAAACTGGGGGTAAAGGGATGAGTTTTGTGAAATATACCAGCACGTCCTTTGGGGGTAAAAGGGTTAAACAATGTGATATCTGAGCCTAATTTCTAAAAAGAAAAAAAAAAAACTGAGAACATATTCACAAACAATTATGAATTGATTATACGGAATTCCAAAGACCTGTTCAACTTTTAACTTGCCTTTTATTCCGAGTTTACCTTTCTGTTCCGTTGGTGCTTTTAAGACTAACGCAACGTGGGTTGGAATCTAATTATAAACGTGGGTGTGTGTTTGCCCCGCGTTGTTTTGCTGCCAGTTGGAAAGAAAATACTCTTGTTTTGTTTTTTCTTTAGAAGAAAAACCTTTTAGAGATAAAAATTGAGGTCAGCTGCCTCAATTTTATGCTCCCATGTTTGTGCCTATTTTTTCTTTGTGTATAGTTCATGTTGGTAATAATCTTCAGAGATATAATTGTTGTTGTATATATATATATATATATATATATATATATATATATATATATATATATATATATATATATATATATATATATATATATATATATAAGCTTTACTGTCACAAGGATCACGTGAATTGATATACAGCAAAAGCCAGTAGGAAATAATAAAATGGTTCAGTACCTAGCACTTTCGTGCAGTTTAATGCACTTTTTCAGGGTACAATAAATAGAATATATATATATATATATATATATATATATATATATATATATATATATATATATATATATATATATTTATATATACAGTATGCTTTATGTGTGTGAGTATATATATATATTATATATATATGTATATATATGTATGTATATATATATATATATATACATATATATATATATATATATATATATATATATATATATATATATACAAATATATATATATATATATATATATATATATATATATATATATATATATATAAATATATAAATATATATATATAAATA
>NC_090744.1:106498269-106500769 GCF_036898095.1 Palaemon carinicauda | reverse complement strand
AAGTGTTGGGGGCAGTTAAGGGAGTAGTAAAAAATAGAGGGTTGGGCATGAATGTAAAGAGAGTTCTATATGAGAAAGTGATTGTACCAACTGTGATGTATGGATTGGAGTTGTGGGGAATGAAAGTGATGGAGAGACAGAAATTGAATGTGTTTGAGAAGAAGTGTCTAAGGAGTATGGCTGGTGTATCTCGAGTAGATAGGGTTAGGAACGAA
The DNA here is from genome assembly GCF_036898095.1 of Palaemon carinicauda. NCBI lineage: Eukaryota > Metazoa > Arthropoda > Malacostraca > Decapoda > Palaemonidae > Palaemon > Palaemon carinicauda. The sequence continues at coordinate 106,500,554 of NC_090744.1, read as the reverse complement.
GTGGTGAGAGTGAGAACCGGTGTAAGAAATGAGTTCGCAGCTAGAGTGGATATGAATGTGTTGAGGTGGTTTGGCCATGTTGAGAGAATGGAAAATGGCTGTCTTCTAAAGAAGGTGATGAATGCAAGAGTTGATGGGAGAAGTACAAGAGGAATGCCAAGGTTTGGGTGGATGGATGGAGTGAAGGAAGCTCTGGGTGATAGGAGGATAGATGTGAGAGAGGCAAGAGAGCGTGCTAGAAATAGGAATGAATGGCGAGCGATTGTGACGCAGTTCCGGTAGGCCCTGCTGCTGCCTTCGATGCCTTAGATGACCGCAGAGGTAGCAGCAGTAGGGGATTCAGCATTATGAAGCTTCATCTGTGGTAGATAACGGGGGAGGGTGGGCTGTGGCACCCTAGCAGTACCAGCTGAACTCAGTTGAGTCCCTTGTTAGGCTAACCCCCAAAATTGGGGGCAGTGCCTTGGTATATGTATGTATAAAGAAATAGGTAAAAGATATATACTGTATATAAATCACCTAAGTAAAATGTAAAAACTTAAATAAATCTTCCGACACTTTTCATGAGTTTTGTGTTCTTAGGAATAAATAACCTGGTATAGTCACAAAACTAAATTCATAATCGTTAACTTTTGAACCATTCCTTCCCTTTACCAAATACAGTACTTCCTTTCTATTATAACAACTGAAACATGGCAGTGACTCTTATTTTTTTTTTTTTTTTTACCAAGTGTAGTGGTAGACGGTACTAAACCTGATTAGGATTATATAATCAGTAAATAACTTGGTTTGGATGTTGGAATTACTGTGGAAAAGTCTCGAGTGGCTAAAAACTAGACATTAATTTATTTTCTATACACTTGTGAATAAATTATAAATACAAGCTGTGAACTATATCAATAATAAAACTAACTTTTAATAATAATCATACTATTAAAATAAATCCTTTATAAATGTAATATCATTTTCGTTTAAAGAATGAAAACTATATAAATTTTTCATTCTTTCCATGATCGAACTTCAAGAAACCTCCAGAAAAATAATAGTCATACCAGTAATTAATTATACATTAGACTATTTCTTAGAGAATCACTTCTTAGTGTTATATCATTCTCCTTTATAAAACGAAGAATAAACTCTTATTTAGAGATCAATCTCATTTAAAGAATAAAGAATAAACGTGTACTCAGAATGCCTTTCAAAAGTTATATCAATCGCATTTAAAGAATGAAGATATATATATATATATATATATATATATATATATATATATATATATATATATATATATATATATATATATATATATATATATATATGTATATATATATATATATATATATATATATATATATATATATATATATATATATATATATATATATTATTTCCTTTAAGCTGGACCCTTTTTCATACTTTCCATGATCCACCTTCAACAAATCTCTAGAAAAATAATAATCATATCAACATTAATCATCCAAAAATACTACTATTTAATTTTTTTTTTTAATGTTATATCAATCACATTTAAAGAATGAAGATATATATTTTCCTTTAAGCAGGATCCTTTTCTATACTTTCCATGATCTGCCTTTAAAAAATCTTTAAAAAATAATAATCATATTATAATTCATCCTTCAAATATACTACTATTTAAAAGAGAAAGTTTTTAATGTTATATCAATCGCATTTAAAAAATGAAGGTATATATTTTCCTTTAAGCAGGATCACTTATTAGACTTCCCATGATTCACCTTCAACAAATCTTTAAAAATAATAATCATAATATAATTCATCATTAAAAAATACTACAATTTAAAAGAGAACCTTTTTAATGTTATATCAATCTCATTTAAAGAATGAAGATATACATTTTCTTAAAGCGGGATCCTTTTTTATACTTTCCATGATCCACCTTCAACAAATCTCTAGAAAAATAATAATCATACCAACATTAATCATTCAAAAATACTACTATTTAAAAAAAAAAAGTTTTAATATTATATCAATCACATTTAAAAAATGAAGATATATATTTTCCTTTAAGCAGCACCCCTATAATAAACTCTCCATGATCCAACTTCAACGAATTAAAAAAAAAAATAATAATAATCATATCATCATTAATGATCCAAAAATAGTATTTAAAAATTTTTTCATGGTTATATCAATCAAATTTAAAGTATGAAGATATATTTTCTCCTTTAAGCAGTACCCCTTTTATAAAATTTCCATAATCCAACCTCAACGAATCTTTGAAAAATATAATAATCATATCAACATTA
>NC_090744.1:106483269-106485769 GCF_036898095.1 Palaemon carinicauda | reverse complement strand
ATTAAAATAACCACGTGTTGCAAACTCACGATTCAGCTATCATGGTGGAGATGGGTTTATTTCAAGTCTGTGAACAGATTCCTGAATTCGACAGGAATATGTACGGGAACTTGTCATTAACTTTTAGTCTCTCTTGATAGCTCAGTCGGCATGGTCACTGCAGGCATAGTCTCAAGCCGAACAGGTGGTGGTTCGAATCCCCACCCGGCCAGAAGCTGTTACCATAAAATGAATTCCAAGTGGATATATTTTCCCAAGATAGAATTCGGTATTAAATGCCATTCGTGGGTGAAATTTACGTTAATTAAAATCACGTGTGCTTGTGATATATGTTCATTAAAATAACCACGTGTTGCAAACTCACGATTCAGCTATCATGGTGGAGATGGGTTTATTTCAAGTCTGTGAACAGATTCCTGAATTCGACAGGAATATGTACGGGAACTTGTCATTAACTTTTAGTCTCTCTTGATAGCTCAGTCGGCATGGTCACTGCAGGCATAGTCTCAAGCCGAACAGGTGGTGGTTCGAATCCCCACCCGGCCAGAAGCTGTTACCATAAAATGAATTCCAAGTGGATATATTTTCCCAAGATAGAATTCGGTATTAAATGCCATTCGTGGGTGAAATTTACCTTTATATATATATATATATATATATATATATATATATATATATATATATATATATATATATGTTTATATATATATATATATTCATATATATATATATATATATATATATATATATATATATATATATATATATATATATATATATATATATATATACACATATATACAATACACTCATATGTGTAATTGTATATACGGTTGTATAAGCGTATATGTTTTTGCGTGTTTGTATGAGTGTTCAAGCCGTATCTAAACAAATACAAATAATCAATAATTTCAATCTAGAATCATTTAGATAATTTCCAAGTGACAGAATACAGAAAACGAAATCAATTGACTTACAGCTAATACTAATAATTTTTTTACATTTTTTGACTGAATATGAATTTTTGCCTATTAAAATTATAGTTGACTTCCCATTGAAGTATATCTTCAACAGCATTGATGATTTAACATAAGCTTAAGTGTTTTATAGATTTTAAAGGCCGCTCATGAATAGCAGAGGTAAGGGACAGTGACATTGCCCTATCAGGTAGGACAATGCCCTAGAGATTGATCATATATACATATGATTAGCGCCCAAGGCTTCACTCCACTCAAGCTAGGACCAAGGAGGGCCAGGTAATGGCTGCTAATGACTCGGCAGATAGACCTAGAGGCTTTCCCAAACCCCCCATCTATAGCTCAGACGGATGGTGAGGTTGCACCGACCAAAAAAAAACCTGACAAGTTTGAGCATAACTCGAACCCCAGTCTGGCGATCACCAGTCAGGGACTTTACCACATAGGCCACCTCAACCCTAATCTTAATTTAATCTATTCACGAATCATACACGTTATTAGGTTAGTATTTCGCACGGAAAGTAATATACTATTTTTACCTTATGGTGGGTACTATACACAGCTTCTAGATCAATTTAAATGCAGTGTCAAAATCTAATTAAAAAAAAAAAAAAACCATTCCTCTAATAAAATGACTTATCACTAGTATAGGTTAGTATAAACATTATAATACTATTGATAAATGATAAAGTATGATGGTGATTTTTAATGAAACGTCAAAGAATGAAAGTGATTGTGAAAATGATTCTTTTGAAATTTTTTTTTATTTTATTTAATGATAAAAGTATGACCGTGATTTTTTTTATAAAACATTAAAGAATCAAAGTGACTGAAAATTAACTTATTTAATATTTTTTTATTTTATTTATTGATAAAAATATGCACGAGATTTTTTAATAAAACGTCAAAGAACCAAAGAGACTCTGAAAATTATTTTTGGGGTAACTGTTCATTCTATTTAATGATAAAATTATGAACATGATTTATTATAAAACGTTAAATAATCAAAGGGACTTTGAAAATTATTTATATATATTTTTTTTTTTTGTACATTTTGAATTTATCTAATGATAAAAGTATGAACGCATTTCTAATAAAACATTAAAGAATCAAAGTGACTTTGGAAATAATTTTTTTTCTTTTTGTACATTTGAATTTATCTAATGATAAAAGTATGAACGCATTTCTAATAAAACATTAAAGAATCAAAGTGACTTTGAAAATTATTATTATTTTTTTTTTTTTTTTGTACTTTTTCTAGTGATAAAAGTATGAACGCATTTCTAATAAAACATTAAAGAATCAAAGTGACTTTGAAAATTATTTTTTTTTTAGTAATTTTTCATTCAATTTATGCTGTAAGATCCCCGTTGGAATAAAAACAAAAATGTATGGTAGTAAAAGAGATCCCATAGTAAATCCCTCTAATCCGCATCCCTTCTTTTTCTCCTAAATCCTTAACCTAGAAGATCCTTCCTCTATCCCCTAGCTCCCCAAGGACCCATCCCCTCCAGTTTAGGAGA
>NC_090744.1:106468269-106470769 GCF_036898095.1 Palaemon carinicauda | reverse complement strand
TTGAAGGGAATTTAACACGTACATATCATTGCTTCACTGTAACCCAATGTTAAAATTTCTTGAAATGGTAAATCTGGCCAAGATGACTACTGGAAATTATAGAAGTTGTGGTAGCCTATTGGAAAAGTCCATGCCTGGCAATCTACCTGACTGGGGTTCGAGTCGCGCTCAAGGTCGATAGCTTCTGCAGCCTTACCATATTTGTGAGCTAAGGATGGGTTGTTTGGGGGAACCTATAGGTCTACCTGCAAAGTTATCAACAACCATTGTCTGGCCCTCCCTGGTTCTAGTTTGGGTGGGGAGGAGTCATGGGTCAGGTAGCCACTGAGCAATTACAGAGTAATAGTTAACCCCTTGAGCGAAGAATTATTAAGTAGTTTTAGTGCTTTTAGGTGTATGAGGACAGAGGAAAATGTGCATAGAACAAGCCAGACTATTTTGTGTATGTGTAGGCAAAGGAAAAATTATCCGTAACCAGAGAGAGGGAAACAATGTAGTACTGTCTGGACGGTCAAAGGACCCAATAACTCAAGCGGTAGTATCTCAACGTATCTCAATGTATACATGATCAGTCTCTACGGCTTTGTCACTTTCCCTTACCTCTACCATTCATGAGCGACCTTTAAACCTTTAAATATACAATGTTATCTACATCATACTGCTCAAGATTATTATAGTTAATTTAGCAGAAAACGGCAAATTTCGTGGCGTATTATCAAAGTTTCTAATACAATTGCTATAATCCTTCACTAATTATTCACTGCAGAATTAATCAAACTGCTGGTGTATTAATCTTCTCTTAGGGGATGATGCCAAATTAATAGATGCTGGTTGGCTGGCTGTTATGAGTGATGAATTCAGTGATATTAATACTGTAATTTGTCGTTCTCGGTCTTGTCGTGTTTCGTATATCATATCATATATTGGTATCCGACGAGTTTGTCTAAAACAATTTGTCTAAAATACATATTATCTAAAACAATTTGTTTAAAATACAAATAATCTAAAACAATTTGTTTAGAATACAAATGATCTAAAACAATGTCTAAAATACAAATTATCTAAAACAATTTTTCGAAAATACAAATTATCTAAAACAATTTGTTTGAAATACTAATGATCTAAAAAATTTGGTCTAAAATACAAATTATCTAAAACAATTTGCTTAGAATATAAATGATCTAAAACAATGTCTAAAATATAAATTATCTAAAACAATTTTTCGAAAATACAAATTATCTAAAACAATTTGTTTGAAATACTAATGATCTAAAAAATTTGGTCTAAAATACAAATTATCTAAAACAATTTGCTTAGAATATAAATTATCTATAACAATTTGTCTAAAATATAGATTATCTAGAACAATTTGTCTAAAATACAAATTATCTATAATAATTTGTCTAAAATACAAATGATCAAAACCAATGTGTCTAGAACATTTTGTCTAAAACAATTTGTCTAAAATATAAATTATCTAAAACAATGCATTTAGAAGAGTTTGTCTAAAACAATTTGCCTAAATTACGATTAATCTACAAGCATTTTGTCTAAAATATAAATGTCAATATTCGGTGTTATAATACTTAACTATATGGATATTTTGATATGGCGAAACTATAACACAATATTGAAATCACAAAGTCAATGGCCATCTCTTATCATTATAATTGTTTATATTTCCTTTGCAAAAACGACCTTCAAGCAGAATAGAAAATTGCTGACTAGAAGCAAAATAGGCAAAACATTATGTGAAAAAAGTTCACAAAGGGATAAAGATAACACAAGATAAATAAGAAAAGAAACGAAACGCAAAATAAAAGAATTCTGGCTGAATAGATATGCACATTTTACGACCAAAATCTAGGCAAGTTTAATTAAAAATTCAAAGATAACAAAATGCACGGCACTGCTAAAAATATAAATATGCATGCAACGGAAGCACATACTGCGCAAGTAAAGTTTGTAAAAATGCGTAGAGACTACAACGAAATCAAAACACAATTGAAACCACAAGTTGAAAATACTAAAAACAAGTTTTCGAGAAAAGGTTATTATGAAAAAAACTATAGAAGGGGCATATAAACGATAAAATATGCCAAAAGTATGATGCAATAAATATATTATAAGAAAATGTTGTAACCACGAAATTGAAAACACTAAAAAAACAATTTATCGAAAGCAAGTTTATGGACTAGACTATAAAAGTTGCACATAAACGTTAAACATATGCCAAAAAATATGAAATAATAAATATATTATAAGAACATTTTGTAACCATAAAATTGAAAACACTCACAAATCAAGTTTTCGAGAAAAAGGTATTATGAGCTAGAGTATAGAGGTGCATATACACATTAGAAATATGCCAAAAATATGAAAAAAATAAATACATTATACGAAAATGATGAAACCACGAAATTGAAAACACTTAAAAAAAGTTTTCGAGAGAAATATATTATGAAGTAGACTACAGAAGGTGCATAGAAACTATAAAAAT
>NC_090744.1:106448269-106450769 GCF_036898095.1 Palaemon carinicauda | reverse complement strand
AAAAATATTCCAGGTAAACTGAGAAAGGCGCACAGGACATTAATCCACTACACACCAGCATCGATAATGCAGCGACTATATAATGTGCTGCCAGCTCATCTAAGAAACATATCAGGAGTGAGCGTAGATGTTTAAGAATAAGCTCGATAAATACCTAAGATACATCCCAGACCATCCAAGACTGGAAGATGCAAAATACACCGGAAGATGCATTAGCAACTCTCTGGTGGATATACGAGGTGCCTCACACTGAGGGACCTGGGGGAACCCAAACAAAAAATAAGGCAATAAGGTAAGGCTCTCTCTCTCTCTCTCTCTCTCTCTCTCTCTCTCTCTCTCTCTCTCTCTCGTGATTCATAAAGTATTAGTTGTATGTTCTGGTATAATACCCCGCCCTCTCTCTCTCTCTCTCTCTCTCTCTCTCTCTCTCTCTCTCTCTCTCTCTCTCTCTCTCTCTCGTGATTCTTAAAATATTAGTTGTATGCTCTGGTATAAGACCTCTCTCTCTCTCTCTCTCTCTCTCTCTCTCTCTCTCTCTCTCTCTCTCTCTCTCTCTCTCTCTCTCTCTCTCAGTTATTTTAAAGTAATAGTTGTATGCTCTGGTATAAGACCTCTCTCTCTCTCTCTCTCTCTCTCTCTCTCTCTCTCTCTCTCTCTCTCTCGTGATTCTTAAAGTATTAATTGTATGCACTGGTATAATACCCTCTCTCTCTCTCTCTCTCTCTCTCTCTCTCTCTCTCTCTCTCTCTCTCTCTCTCTCTGTTATTTTAAAGTAATAGTTGTATGTTCTGGTATAAGACCTCTCTCTCTCTCTCTCTCTCTCTCTCTCTCTCTCTCTCTCTCTCTCTCTCTCTCTCTCTCTCTCTCTCTCTCTCTCTCGTGATTCTTAAAGTATTAATTGTATGCACTGGTATAATACCCCCCCCTCTCTCTCTCTCTCTCTCTCTCTCTCTCTCTCTCTCTCTCTCTCTCTCTCTCTCTCTCTCTCTCTCTCGGGATTCTTAAAGTACTAGGTTCATGTTCGGATATGCAGAACAAAGAGAAGAGTCAATAAAGCCACACAACGCTTCCTGACAGGTCCTGTTTCTGTAAGGAATCACGAACAGAAGTTTTCGGTTGTTACTTTCATCACTGACAGCGACAGAGGATTGCATCGTGTGATATCAGTTGCTTTGGGGAAAGCGCGGTTTATTTATTTTACGATCTAAATACGGAAATGTTTTGTTCTGTATTGTAGGAAATTTATATAATTGGGTTCAATGCGAGAAAATAAACAACGATCTCTCTCATTTTATTTACAATAAATGACAAAACGTAGAGTGATGTCAGTTGCTCTATGTAAAGTAATCCTACAGTTTATTTGTTATTTTACGATCTAAACACAAAAATACTTTGTTCCGTACTGCAGGGAAATGTATGTAATTGGAGATCATACGAGTAAATAAACAACATTATTGATCAGTGTCCTTACAATAAATTTAAAGAATAAGATTGATGCCATTTGCTTTGTGCAAAGTGCAGTTTATTTGTTCTTTTACGATATACACAAAGAAATACTTTGTTCCGCATTGCAGGAAAATTTATGAAATTGGGAATAATACGAGAAAAACAAAATAAATAAAAAAATCTTAGAGGGTATACATAAATATTTTGCTACTCTCAATATTAATTATTTCTAAGGAGGAGGGTATATGGAGATTTCAAGATTAGTAATATTAAATTTGTTTACATTTTACATAAAGCTAGTATATTTCCCTAAAAAAAATGATTAATTAAATTTTTCATTATTAAAGTATATGGGATCCTAATCGAACCAAATTTAATTAGATCATGAATGATTAAACAATATAGTCTGGAGAGCTCTTTTACCTGAAATCTAATTAACGCTTCCCTTGCAATTATAAATTGATTATTCTCAGATTATAACTAGAATTAAGTACTCTTCAATTTGTTTGATCAGCTCAGCTTCTTTGAAAATTCTTGAAGGGAAACTTTCTCGGAGTTTCTTCCGTTGTTTTGAGTTTTTGATTTAAGTGTAATTTTATATATATATATATATATATATATATATATATATATATATATATATATATATATATATATATATATATATATAAATATATATATATATACATGTGTATATATATATATATATATATATATATATATATATCTATATATATATATATAGATATATATATATATATATATATATATATATATATATATATATATATATATATATAACTTAAGTCAGTTATGAAAATACATAGTATTGATGAAAAGCTGAGAGATGAACAAGAAGGGTTTCGAAAAGATAGAAGTTGCATTGACCAAATTTTCATTCTGAGAAATGTTGTACAGCAATGCGTAGATTAAAGAAATCCAGTTTTAATGGCATTTTTGTACTATGTTTTGCAAAGAGTCCAGCCTTATTATGGAGTTCCTCTTAAATATATGCATTTTTATTAAGTTTGTTCATGAGCATAGGAAGAGCAAA
>NC_090744.1:106435769-106440769 GCF_036898095.1 Palaemon carinicauda | reverse complement strand
TCTTCTACATTTTTTTATTTATTTATTTTCTCGTATTTTCTCGTATACTTTTCCTTGTAGTGTGGAACAAGGTATTTTCATGTTTAGACCGTAAAAGAAAAAATAAACTGCCCTTTACACAAAGCAACTGACATCATTGTTTTTTACACTTTTGTAATTGTAAGGACACTGATCAATATTGTTGTTTAATTTCTCTTATCATCATCGACTAAATACTGAACAAAGTATTTTTATGTTTAGATCGTAAAATAACAAATAAACTGTACTTTAGATAGAGTAACTGTCATCACTCTTCATTTTGTCATTTTATACAAGGAAAATGAGAGTTATCGTTGTTCATTTTCTCGCATTGAACCCTATTATATAAATTTCCTACATTACAGAACAAAACATTTCCGTGTTTAGATCGTAAAATGAAAAAACAGTGCCACAAAGTAACTGACATCACACGACGCAATCCTCTGTGGCTGTCAGTGATGAAAGTAACAGCCGAAAACTTTTGTTTGTGATTCCTTACAGAAACAGGACCTGTCAGGAAGCGTTGTGTAGCTTTATTGACTCTTCGCTTTGTTCTGCATATCTAAACCCTTGGCGGCTTCGAATATTGAATGGGGCCGTCAAGTTAAACCATCAGGAGGAAGCCAGTGGCTTGATTTCTATCATGTGAAAAGATGTTTCTAAAAAAGAAGGATATCTTCTCCTAAAATGTGTATATTTCGTGTGGAAAATCTGTAATGTTAATCCAGACATGCGTGTGTAAAGAATTCGATTTTTACTGCAGTTTTTAAGGGCAAACATTAAACATGTTTAATATATCTATCTATCTATCTATCTATATATATATATATATATATATATATATATATATATATATATATATATATATGTGCTATCTTATATATGCTAGGTTGGTTTGCTGTGAGCACCAGACCAAATTCTCTCACCATCACCAATCTGCACTGGCTAACGTGGTGCTGAACATTGGGCAAACCCCAGATATGAATAAGACATGTCTGAAGCCTTTGTCTTGTATTAGACTACAAACAGCTTCATCTTTTTGTTTTTGTTGTTATTGTTGTTGCTTTTGTTGTTGTTGTTGTGTGTCTGTATTTATTGTGTTCATTAAGGTTACAATAAACATGTACGATCGTGTGAATTTCCAGCGCTTGGTTTGAAAAACTGAAACATATTTGAATGCAAGAGATAATTAACTGTATTTTATAATAAGTCTATAACCTTATGCAGCTGGCTTTCTTAAGTGGTCTCGAGCCTGAAGAAAATACCTTGCTCTTGTTCCAGATAAGCATAATGTTGAAGCCGTTGTGAGAAAAAAAAACTACATTGATATACCGAGATACCCTAAAACAAAAGCTAAACACGAACCGAGATATAAATAAGACAGCTCTTGGAATAAAGACTTACCACCGACCCTTCTGTAAACTTCACGCAAAGTTTCGGGGGGAGAGTTGAATAGGCTCGTTATCCGCGCAGTTTCGTAACACGGATTTTTCCGACGTTTTGGAACCTGGAACTAACGAACCTGGGCTGATGACGAGAGATGCAACCTCACGCTTTTGTCTGAATCTCCCAGAATGATGATAAGGAACCGAGATGTGAATGAAAAAAATGTAATGTGGAAATATATGTGGGAGTCTGACTTTGTCTTTGTTGTGTACCTTGGAAAATGAGGTTTTAATTTCAAGTTTTTCATCTTGTTTTGAAAAGAAGATGATGGGATCATTAGGTAATTAGGAAGGTTGAAAAGGAAAAGGTTTACGAATATCTTGGAATACACACGCACACACACATGCACACACACATATAATTATATATAAATATATATATATATATATATATATATATATATATATATATATATATATATATATATATATATATATATATATATGTGTGTGTGTATATACATATATATATGTATATATACATATATATATATATATACATATATATATATATATATATATATATATATATATATCCATGTATATATATATATATATATATATATATATATATATATATATATATAATGTATATATATATACTGTATACATATATATATATATATATATATATATATATATATATATATATATATATATATATGTGTGTGTGTGTGTGTATATGTATATATAAGAAAATATATATATATATATATATATATATATATATATATATATATATACATAAATATATATATATATATGTATATAAATATATATATATATATATATATATATATATATATATATATATATATATATATATATATATATATATATATACATATATATATATATATATATATATATATATATATATATATATATATATATATATATATATATATATATATATATATATATCAAAATGTATGACTTGTTTGAAATATGAAAAACACGTTTGATTGTGCAAAATTTATCAATAATGGAATGCCAAGTTACAAACCAATCAATTAGCTACGATGGCGAAGATGGGTTGATTTCAATTCTAGGTAAAAAAAAAAAAACCCTGAATTTGACAGCTATATGTACAGAAGAATTTTCATTGACTTTTATCTTTCTTCGTGGCTAAATGGTTTTGTCACTGTCATACAAGCATCCTGGACCAGGGTTCGAATCCCAGCCAGTCAGATACTATTGTCTTCGAGTGATTTCGCCTCGAGACTCTAATCCCAAGGTCGTTAAGAGAATCTAGACATTAATGTAATAAAGTATATGGTTTATTTGAAATATGAAAACACGTTTAAATGAACAAAATTTATCATATATATATATATATATATATATATATATATATATATATATATATATATATATATATATATATATATGAATAAAAAACAAATACAAGGAAAAGGAAAATACTTAATGGATCCTGACTAGTTTCGTATTAGACTTCTTCAAGATGATTGATCTATCAAGCGATATTTTTACAATATATAGTACAGTGAGAAAATGAACATACATACAGCTATGTAGAACAGTACATCAGTAAACAACGCCACCCTCGAGGACCTCAGGTCGCAGGTGGTTTCATGGGCGGAGCTTATATGCCATTAGTGAGGTGGAGTGATTGGAGGGGCATTATACACGTTAGGTGATATTTTCCTTTTAGACATTATGATAATTACCTCCAATTTCTTTTTAGTAATGTACGTTTATATTAAGCAGTTGTCAAGATATCCATGTCTATGCAAAACACACATTTGGATGCCTATACATAGATGCAGACACAACTACAGTATATATATACTTTATGCATGCATGTATGCATGCATATACACAGATGTAATCCTATCCATATAAATATATATACACATGCACATATATTTATATATATATACAGTATATATATATAAATAAATATAAATATATATATATATATATATATATGTATATATATATATATATATATATATATATATATATATATATATATATATATATATATATATATAATTACACTTAATTTTATCCATTCAAAACAATGGACGAAACTCCAACAAACAATTTCTCTTCATGAATTTTCAAAGTAGCTGAGCTGATCAAACAAAATGCCTAATTCAAACCTGGAATTCAAGTGTGCTTATTTCTAGTTATAATCTGAGTATAATTAATGGAGAATTGCAAGGGAAGCGTTAATTAGACTTCATTCAAAAGAGGTTTCAAGAATATATTGTTTAATCATTCATGATCTAATTAAGATTTGGTTTGATTTTGTTTTTTAAATGATTTTTTTTTTTTGGTGAAATATGCAAACTAATATAACACTATTTATCTTTAAATCTTTATATGCCCTCATTCCTGGAAAGAATTAATATTGAGAGTAGCACAATATTTATGTATAACGTCTTCGAATTTTCATTTTTTTCTTTTTTTTTTTGTATTTTCCCCATTTTGAAATATTTTCCTGCAGTACGGAACAAATTATTTCCATGTGTAGACCGTAAAAGAACAAATAAACTGCACTTTGCACAAAGCAACTGACATCCCACTTTATTGTAAGGACACTGATCGTTATTATTGTTTATTTTCTCAAAGTATCTCCACTCACATACATTTCCTTGCAGTAAGGGACAAAGTATTTTCGTGTTTAGATCGTAAAACCACAAATAAATTTGTACTTTACATAGAGCAACTGTCATCACTCTTCGTTTTGTCGTTTAGTGTAAGTAAAATGGGAGATATCGTTGTTTATTTTCTCGTATTGAACCCAATTATATAAATTTCCTACAATACAGAACAAAACATTTCCGTGTTTAGATCGTAAAATAAATAAACTGCGCTTTTCCCAAAGCAACTGACATCACACGACGCAATTCTCTGTGGCTGTCAGTGATGAAAGTAACAACCGAAAACTTTTGTTTGTGATTCCTTACAGAAACAGGACCTGTCAGGAAGCATTGTGTAGCTTTATTGACTCTTCTCTTTGTTCTGCATATCTAAACCCTTGGCGGCTTCGAATATTGAATGGGCCGTCAAGTTAAACCAACAGGAGGTAGCCAGTGGCTTGATTTGTATCATGTGGAAAGATGTTGCTAAAAAAGAAGGATATCTTCCCCTAAATTGTGTATATTTCGTGTGGAAAATCTGTAATGTTAATCCAGACAAGCGTGTGTAAAGAATTCGATTTTTACTGTAGTTTTTAAGGGCCAACAATAAACATGTTTAATATATATATATATATATATATATATATATATATATATATATATATATATATATATATATATATACACACATATATATATGCAGTATATATATATATATATATATATATATATATATATATATATATATATATATATATATATATATATATATGTACATATATATATACACACATATATATATGCAGTATATATATATATATATATATATATATATATATATATATATATATATATATATATATATATACATACAGTAATATATATATATATATATATATATATATATATATATATATATATATAT
>NC_090744.1:106400131-106407631 GCF_036898095.1 Palaemon carinicauda | reverse complement strand
CAGGATCAAATTCAAACCCCGGATGTCGCAGAGGATGGGGTCGACGAGGTGTCGGCTACTCCGGTTCAGATGCCGGAGCCCATCCCCTCAACATCCGCTGGTCTCCCAGTAGAACTGGGACAGGCCCTCTCTTCGATTGTTGGAATGATCCAACAAATGCAGAAGGAGAATCAGGAGAAGGCGGCTGCAATGGAACTGCGTATGCAGTCCCTAGCAGAATCACATGGGCCCCGGAAAAGGCTCAATGTGAAAGACCTTCCCATATGCTCAGATGCTAACCCATGGAGGTATGCTGAGCACATGCCAATGACGACTGGTAAGATCGTCATTTCGGATAAGCTGGGTTCAGTTCTCCTAGAGGAGGTAGAATTCTGGCCCAGCAAGGCATCATATCCGGACTGCTATGTCCGGCTGAGAAAAGAACCAGCTTCAAGGGAGGAGACAGAGCCGAAAGAGGTCATTATTATGGACCACGCTAAGGCTCAAGCCCTACTTTCATCCTCGATGAAAGAGAGGGGCTTCTCGAATTCGAAGGTAGCAGCATTGAGCAAGAAGCTCCCTTCTTTTGTGTCCTCTTCTGATAGAGCCTTCCCCTTTTTACAAAAAGGGTTTGCGGCTGTCCTAAAGGCAATCGAGGCCGGCAAGCCTTGCCCCTCCCTGGAGGAGTGTAAACCCTTGTCGCTGGCTCTGCCTATGGACCACAAGGACTGGAAGGATGTCCATCTGACATTCTCAGTGGGAAAGTTGGAGGCTGATATTGCCGGACGGCAATTCGGCGAGGACCTCCCCAAGTTGTCCGAATTTCTTTTACGAAGAGAGTTCGAGACAAAAGAAAGACTGGCTGCCTCAATGTCTCATCAGACTACTCTTGAGACGATGGCAAGTGACCCTAAGGTCCATGAAATGTTCATGGTAGTGGCTAAGTCTCACCTAGCCACAGTGACGAAGGACCTTTATGGCTTCGTCAAGGCAAGGAGACCTTGCAGGGAGTTCGTGTTCACCGGGGCTTCGGTGAGACACGAGCCAAGGAAGTTAATATCCTCCAACATTTGGGGAAAAGACCTTTTCCCTACCGATGTGGTCAAAGAGGTTGTTGATAAGGCCGCCGTGGAGAATAGAAACCTTCTCCAGAAGTGGGGCCTGGCTATCAAAAGAAAATCTTCCCCGGATGAGGGTCCTCAACCAAAGAGGAAGAATATGAGGACTAGGCTACCGTCTCGGCCAGCCAAGCCTTATAGACAGCAACAGCAACTGCAATTGCCTTTGCCTCCAGTGCCCCAGATGGTGGCACAAACCCCGACTACTTTTCAGTGGGTACCCCAGGCTGTGCCAGGTCAGTCAACCACATTCACCCCAACGTTCGAAGGACAGTCTTCTTCCTTTCGTGCAAAACCTAGAGGAGCAGCCAGAGGCTCGTCTAGGCGCCCCTCAAGGGGAAGGGGATTCAGAGGTGGTCGTGGTCAGGGAGGCAAGACCTCAGGACGGCAGTCCAAGTGAAACGATACCGGTAGGAGGGAGACTAATGAAATTTTGGGATCGCTGGACCTTCGATCCCTGGGCCCAAAGCCTACTCAAGAATGGACTGGGTTGGAGCTGGTACAGCACTCCACCCCCATGCCTTCGGTTTTTCCAACACTCCACCCCCATTTTGGAGGAGTACGTTCAAGAACTGTTGGAGAAAAATGTGATCCGAAAGGTGAAGTCCATCAAATTCCAAGGGAGGCTGTTTTGTGTTCCCAAGAAAGACTCGGAAAAGCTCAGAGTCATTCTGGACTTGTCACCACTCAACAAGTTCATAGTGAATTGCAAATTCAAGATGCTAACACTGCAACACATAAGGACCTTACTGCCCAAGAGGGCATACTCAGTCTCTATAGACTTGTCAGACGCCTATTGGCACATCCCAATCAGCCGTCGACTCTCCCCCTACCTAGGATTCAGGCTACAACGGAAACTGTACGCCTTCAGAGCCATGCCATTCGGGCTAAACATAGCCCCAAGGATTTTCACGAAGCTTGCGAGCGCAGCTCTCAAACAATTACGCCTAAAGGGAATTCAGGTAGTAGCCTACCTGGACGACTGGCTGGTGTGGGCAGCATCCGAGACCGAATGCTTGCAAGCTTCCAGTCAGGTGATCCAGTTCCTAGAGTACCTAGGCTTCAAGATCAACAAGAAAAAGTCTCGACTTTCTCCATCCCAAAAGTTCCAGTGGCTGGGAATCCACTGGGACCTTTTGTCACACACTTTCTCCATCCCAATGAAGAAAAGGAAGGAGATAGCGGGCTCTGTCAAGAGACTTCTAGATTCCAAAAGGATATCAAGACGCGAACAGGAGAGGGTACTAGGCTCTCTCCAGTTTGCTTCAGTGACAGACCCAGTGCTAAGAGCACAGCTAAAGGATGCAACCGGAGTTTGGAGAAGGTATGCATCAAACGCGCGAAGAGACCTGAGAAGACCAGTGCCGCCTCGGCTACGTACTCTTCTCAGACCTTGGTCCCAAGCCAGACATCTAAAGAAGTCGGTTCTTCTTCAGCCACCTCCCCCGTCGATGACGATTCACTCAGACGCCTCAAAGGAGGGATGGGGAGGTCACTCTCATCGGAAAAAAGTCCAGGGGACTTGGTCCAAGCTATTCAGGACCTTTCATATAAACTTTCTAGAAGCTATGGCAGTGCTCCTTACCTTAAAGAAAGTCTCCCCGCGTCACTCGATCCACATAAGATTGGTGACAGACAGCGAGGTGGTTGTGAGATGCTTGAATCGACAAGGGTCGAGGTCACCACCTCTCAACCAAGTGATGTTAGCCATTTTCCGATTGGCAGAAAAGAAGAAGTGGTACCTGTCGGCAGTTCACCTTCAAGGAGTCCGCAATGTGACAGCGGACGCTCTATCCAGGTTCACACCGATAGAGTCGGAATGGTCCTTAGACGCAGGATCATTTTCCTTCATTCTGAATCAAGTCCCAGAACTGCAAATAGACCTCTTTGCGACGAAAGACAACAAGAAGTTGCCCCTGTACGTGTCCCCGTACGAGGACCCCTTAGCGGAAGCAGTGGACGCAATGTCCCTCGACTGGAACAGGTGGTCCAGGATTTATCTGTTCCCTCCTCACAACCTTCTGTTGAGGGTCCTCAACAAACTGAGATCCTTCAAGGGGGTAGCGGCAATAGTGGCCCACAAGTGGGCGAACAGTATGTGGTTCCCCTTGGCGTTGGAACTACAGATGAAGTTCGTGCCACTACCACATCCAGTTCTGACCCAGCGAGTCCAGAAGTCGACTGTCTGCGCTTCATTACAGAAAACCCAGACCCTGCAGCTCATGATTTTCTCGCCCTAGCGGTGAGAAAGCGTTTCGGGATTTCGAGAGCCAGCATAGACTTCCTAGAGGAATACAAGTGCAAATCGACTAGAAGGCAATATGAGTCATCTTGGAGAAAGTGGGTGGCCTTTGTAAAGGCAAAGAATCCGCAGGAGATCTCAACAGACTTCTGCTTATCTTTCTTCATCCACCTCCATGGCCAAGGATTGGCAGCTAACACGATTTCAGTGTGTAAATCGGCTTTGATGAGACCCATTTTATTTGCCTTCCAGATCGACCTAGGTAACGAGATCTTTAATAAAGTTCCGAAAGCCTGCGCTAGGCTCAGACCTTCAGCACCTCCAAAGCCCATTTCATGGTCTTTAGACAAAGTTCTTCATTTCGCCTCCCTGTTGAGCAATGAAGAATGTGCGTTAAAGGATTTAACGCAAAAAGTTATTTTCCTATTTGCACTCGCGTCCGGGGCCAGGGTTAGTGAGATCGTAGCCCTCTCGAGAGAGGCAGGTCGTGTTCAGTTCCTGGATGGGGGGGAGCTGAACCTGTTTCCGGATCCTACGTTTCTCGCCAAGAATGAGTTACCCACCAACAGGTGGGGTCCCTGGAGAATCTGCCCTCTGAAAGAAGATGCATCTCTATGTCCAGTAGAATGCCTAAAGGTCTATCTTCGTAGAACTTCAGACTTCAAGGGTAGTCAACTATTCAGGGGAGAAACATCAGGCTCAAATTTATCTCTGAATCAACTCAGAGCGAAAATGACATATTTTATTCGCAGAGCGGATCCTGACAGTACACCCGCAGGTCACGATCCGAGGAAAGTTGCCTCATCCCTAAATTTCTTTAATTGTATGGATTTTGAACATCTCCGTTCATACACGGGCTGGAAATCTTCCAGGGTGTTCTTTCGCCACTATGCGAAGCAAGTAGAGGAACTTAAGAGATCTGTGGTAGCAGTGGGTCGTGTAGTTAACCCTACTGTTTAACTCTGCGAGGAACAGTGGTCTTAATTGGGACGATTAAGTCCAGGGTGAGTGTGTAGGTACATACTGTACTACAAACTAAATGAGGGCACCAAGTGCCCATATAGACTGTTCCTTCCTTCAAAGGTGAACCTTGCATAAGTTCAGACATGTGTGCCAAGCGTTTCTAACGCTAATGTGATTGATTTGTAATACAGATTTTTTATGACTTGATACCTTGGTATCTCATTAAAGTGGTGTTTAATGGTTTTTCTTTCAGATAAACAAGTTCTGTTTACTATCATACTTATGCTTAAAGTTTTGGGTTACCCTCTTTTATATAAATATATATATTTGTTGTTAACCTGTCTGTTTATTATCTGTCAATAAACTTGTTCTTGAGAACCTTGCGTCTCTTTCACCTGTGTCAATTTATTGGTATAATTGAGCATTTAATTCTATGTATCTTATCTGGGATAATTCTGATAGAATTGTTCTGTTTTGCAAGCTATGTTGCATTGGTTTATGTAAGTCCCCTAATGGGAGGACTTCGTCCCATAAAGGGACGAGGGCGGTTTTATTAGTTTCTTCCTATGCGGATATAAACCTTTGTCCAATACAAGTATTGTGCGGATGACTGGTCAATATATTGACGCAGTGGTTCTATACAAACTATGCTTTACTTAATATAGGGCGAGACCACTATATTAGCTTGCCTGATATTCATACATAGATATATGTACTCTTCGAGACTTTCCAGAGTCTAGTAGGACTCTTCCCTGTAGGGGGCAGGAAGCTCTAACATAGTTTATAGTTAGTTGAAAAGATGTATAACGGTAACATCTTAGGTCTCTAGGTCTAGTCGACCGGGAATAAATATCTCCGGGGAGTACGGCACGTTCTGAGAATCCACAGATACAGTAATGCTCTGGTACACTTCCATCAGGACGACATGGCTTGAGCCCAAAAAACGGATTTTGAGCGAAGCGAAAAATCTATTTTTGGGTGAGATAGCCATGTCGTCCTGATGGACCCGCCCTTGCCTTTCTAAGAAAGGGCTGTAGGACCCCTCCCTACATACAGTATCTGTAGCACCTCGTGTACGCTACAAGGAATACAGATGGCGCCAGGATTGGCGCCAGGCACGCATACGAATCGGGGGATTGGGAAGCCTTGGGAGCGGCTCCCCCCTTTTTCTTTCCCGAATTCGTATCTCGTCAATCTCCCTCCTACGAGACGAATCTCTATTCAGGTAGTAGATTGCCATGTGACGTGTTTAGAATACGTCCTCTGATATGTCACGATATCCCTTTCACGAGGGATACTCGCTCCAGGAGTTAGAATTCTGGTACCTTAAGGTAAATTCTCTGGGAATATCGCCGTAGTTGTAATATACCCTAGGAAGCTACCCTATAGGAACTTCCATCAGGACGACATGGCTATCTCACCCAAAAATAGATTTTTCGCTTCGCTCAAAATCCGTTATATATATTTATATATATATATATATATATATATATATATATAAATATATATATGTGTGTGTATATATATATACCTGAGAGAGTGCCTGTGTATGTTGTTTGTACCTGAGCGTGTGCGTGTTGATACGTTTGGTCCTATCTTCTAGGAACGATAACTTATCTCCACCCAACAGGTGTCATATAATATACTTTGTAGTATGAAGACTTGGTAGGAGAACCCAGCTTCCCCCTCCCCCCCCCCCAACCCCCTCCTGAGCGGGGGCGAGATATCCTACTTACACAAAAAATACACATACAAATTGCGCCTTACTTAGCTGAGTAATACTAGAATATAATAGGTAATTTCAGGTTTTTGGAGACATTTTGTTTTAATATCTTATTTATATGTTAGTTTATATTCGCCTGGAGATATATAGTAATCTCATAAGATCTCGGTATCATAAACTTGTTTACGAATAAACATGTTATGAGAAAATGTAAATGTGTATATATTTATGTATATGTGTGTAAATACAAAACACACACATATGTATATGTATATATACAGTATATATATATATATATATATATATATATATATATATATATATATATATATATATATATATATATATATATATATATATGTCTGTCTATATATATGTATATAAATACATATATATGTGGCTATATATACATATATATGTGGCTATATATACATAAATATATATATATATATATATATATATATATATATATATATATATATATATATATATATACATACATATACACACACACACATATATATATATATATATATATATATATATATATAATATATATATACACAAATATATTTGAATACACAGACATACACACACACACACACACACACACACACATATATATATATATATATATATATATATATATATATATATATATATATATATATACATATGTATATGTGTGTGTATGTGTGTGTATGCGTGTGTAAATGCATAAATATATACATACACACATTTGTATATACATATATGCCATACATGTATGCACACATTCACTATATACTGTATATATATATATATATATATATATATATATATATATATATATATATATATATATATATATATATACATATATATATATATATATTTATATATATATATATATATATATATATATATATATATAGATAGATAGATAGATAGATAGATAGATAGATAGATAGATAGATAGATAGATAGATAGATAGATAGATAGATAGATAGGTAGATAGATAGATAGATATAGATATATTGTGTGTCTGTACATTATAGGAACCTTAAAAAATTGAATACTCTAATACAGGTAAAAATGAAGAACCTGTTATCATTGTTACTATTATTTTCCTTGCTCTCATTTAAATCTTTAAAATATTGATGTAAAACTGAATATGTTCTGAAACGCATTCTTAATCCTCAGCAATTCAAGGCAATTCACCCTACAAAAATTTAAGTCATTAATTGTTACACGATATTCTAAAACACTTTTAGATTCATAGCACTCTACAAAAATCGAGGTTATCAATCGGTACATGTTATTCTAGAATACTTCTACACCAAGTAATAGGAAACAATTTAGAAAAATTCGAAAGACATGGCAACTCATTTCGTTGCCAATATAAAACCGATAAGAATCGAATCGAACACCTGGTTTGATGGCAAGAGTTATTATTATTATTATTATTATTATTATTATTATTATTATTATTATT
>NC_090744.1:106387631-106395131 GCF_036898095.1 Palaemon carinicauda | reverse complement strand
CTGCTTGATAGGGTAATGTCTTTGTCCCTTGCCTCTGCCATTCATGAGCGGCCTTCAAACCTTTACGAGGTCTATCTTTCCTCCTGCATTTCTATATGCAACATAATAGCATATAGATTTTGTTTCTTCATTTCATCAATTAATTTATTTTTTTTCTCTACGGACCTTTCTTCACCTCTGTTGACCCCCTGACCCTATCACGAATTGTTCAAAACTATCCATATTGTTTCCCCCCCTAAAGAATTTTTTTTTTTTTTCTAATAAGTAATATATTCAAGTATTGCCGCATATATCCTTTCTCTGCTGTCATATTTGCATACGAGATGAAGTTAGTCGAATCTTGAATGAATAATTCTACAACTATTAATTACTGAGCAACAAATTTGAATCTTCTCTAGAATTGCCATCCGATTTTATTGAACAAATTATCAAACATGATCGTAAGTCTACCTCTTAACATCAGTATTACCTGAAAATAACACCTCATTATGTTATACGCTGCCCGTGTGAATTACTTTACACCCGCCAAATCAAAACAAGCATGAGGAAAAAGAGATTATTCTTATTGGAAATGCTAACAGAATCTAGGCTGTTTTATTATTTAAAATCAACAATAGCTTCAATATTGAATGATATGAGCGGCTTATTTCAGAGCAACAAAAATTAAACACGGTGAATTACTTCCGATTCAGGAAATTGTTACAATTAAAATTTCCCCAAACAATGACAAAGATCATGTTGACATATAGTATTATAACAAAAACACATGAGAAAGATATATATAATGTTAAAGGGCAAATTGTAAAGAAAATATTCGGAAACGTAAAACCGAAATTCACCAGTGAGTTTTCCCCCTGTCAAATTAGCAACTGGGTTAATGGAATGTTTCAGCAGTTTCCACAGAAAAAGGAATCGTACCTTTTCCAAAAAAAAAAAAAAAAAAAAAAAAAAAATGACAGCACTATTCGGGTATTTTATCTGCTAGTTCTATTTTAAATATCTTTACTTTTTCTTTCGTTACATTTTACTATTATTTTAACAACTATTTTTTGTTTGAATTCTTGAAAAAGTAAATATTTAGGGTTTATTCAAAGCTGATCAGCTGTTACACACACGAAAATATAAATAGATACACATTGTTTTTTATGTCATTTGTCTATTGCAACTATTATTACAATGACATAAAATACTAATAGTACTGGAATTTAGTTAATTATTTATTTTTTTGACTCATGTTAAATTATATGGGTTTAAGATTGTTAATCTAATAATTGTCAATTTATAGTCAAAGTTTATTTTAAGCGAAAGGTTTTTGGTAGAATATTGGAAACGTTCCTGTCTGGTGATCTACTGGACGGGTATTTGAGACCCGCTCAAGAACTATAGTTTCTTGTATTGTCTACAACCTCTCCATCCTTGTGAACTAGGGATGGGAAGTATTTGGTAGCTTATAAGTCTACCTTCCAAGTCATTAGCAGCCATTGTCTGGCATTCCCTGGTCCTAGCTTGAATGGAGATTGGGCTTGAACGCTGATTATGCTGTGTATATGGTGAATCTCTAAGGCATTGTTCCTGTGTTTTACCTTTGCTATTCATGAGCGACCTTTAAATCTGTATGAAAGGAGATTCTTGTATGTCGTCTGTGTTTATTTGTTAGTTAATGTTTCAACATGTCAATCAATGAAAAATATGAAAAAATGAAATCGAATGCTGATTAATTATTCATGTTCAATTTAAATTCACTCCAAAAAATAAAAAAATTAAAAAAATCTCATCGGGATTAGAAGGAAATCTTTTCCTTAGTATTTTAGGTATAGAAATATCAACTTACCATAGATATCATGGTGGATTAATTTCCTTAATTCTATACCCCCAAGTCATAGATAAAAGGATATTTATGATAGGTGATGTCGACAAAATTCAAATAAAAAGAGAGTTATTTGGGATATATTTCTCCTGACCTCGGACATAACCGTCATGGTCCATATATCTGACATCGCTCTCAGCAGAGAACTTTCTTTTTTAGAAATTCTGAATATTCGACTCAAAGGTGTATTATTATTATTATTATTATTATTATTATTATTATTATTATTATTATTATTATAAGCTAAAACCCTAGTTGGAAAAGGAGGATGCCATAAGCAGAGAGCTTTCTTTTTTAGGAATTCTGAATATTGAACTCGAAACTGTATTACTATTATTATTATTATTATTATTATAATTATTATTATTATTATTATTATTATTATTATTATTATTATTGTCATTATTATTATTATTATTATTATTATTATTATTATTATTATTATTATTATTATTATTATTATTACCTCCATAGAGATTTTATGTTTTCACCGTTGTTTGTCTGATTGTTTGTTTATTTGTTTTTGGTTTGTGTGTGAACATCTTCCTGGCCGCAATTTTATTCATATAGTAGTGAAAATTTCAGGGATTAATTGTTATGTTAAGACGTGAAATCACTTCCATTTTTAAAGTCTAAGGTCAAAGGTCAAGGTCAAGATCAAGCAAAACTTCGTTTGTGTGTGTGAACAACTTTCTGGCCACAATTTTACTCATATAGTAGAGAAACTTTCAGGGATTAATTGTTATGTTGAGACGTGAAAGTAGCTCCATTTCTAAAGTCCAAGGTCAAAGGTCAAGGTCAAGGTCAAGCATAAAGTCGTTTGTGTGTGAACAACTTTCTGGCCACAATTTTACTCATAGTAGACAAACTTTCAGGGACTTATTGTTATGTTGAGACGTGAAAGTAGTTCCATTTTGAAAGTCCAAGGTCAAAGGTCAAGGTCGAGCAAAAGGTCGAGAAATAAGCTACCGTGGCGGAGGTCTGTGCTCTACTGAGAGCCGCTTTAGTTTATTTTATTTCTGGATCCATAACACTGATTTTGCTACGATTTTCGAAATATATTTAATCGAGCTTGTACCCGGCTGACGTTGGCAAACGTGCAGATCGTCTTAAGCAAGTTTCTATTGACAAGAGTTTTTGTTGATGCTGGAGATAATCTGAGATGGGAGGATCTATGTTGGGGACTAAGTTGGAATGAATTGTCTGGTGCCGACGACGAGTTTTCTGGCGCCGGCGCCAGACTGGATAACCTTTTTTTTTTCTTTCTTTCTTTTTTTTTTTTTTTTTTTTGCGGGGTGGGGGGCGCTGGTACCTGGGAAGTCATTCTATCCTTCCTTAGTTATTATAGGATTATGGTTTTTTGTATTGTTAAGTTTTATTATTCTATGATTTTGGCTCGCTTGTGAGCACGAGTGTCAAGCTTGGAGGGAACTTATTTCATTCGGAAATTATCAATGTTTTATCCAATGCACCGGAGCAAAGATTCTTATTTAAGCCAATTATCATCTGGTAATTTCAGCTTTGTTCCTTGACAACATTTAGGAGTTATGCACAAACATATATATATATATATATATATATATATATATATATATATATATATATATATATATATATATATATATATATATATATATATATATGTATATATATGTATATGCATGTACTATATATATACATGTATATGTATATATATATATATATATATATATATATATATATATATATATATATACATATGTATATATATATACATATGTATATATATATATATATATATATATATATATATATATATATATATATATATATGTATATGTACAATTTATATGTGTGGGCGTGTTGTTGTTCGTGGAAGGAGATGAGTCTCTTTTGTTAAAAACTATATAGTTTTAAACACAAAACAATGCTGTCCGTTGAGCAAGTTGTGCAAAATAATCGGCCTCTGTCTGTACTATTAAAGTAATCTCTTTTCATTTACTGATTGTGTGCCAGTGATATTTGAGAACTTCTCAAGTTTTTTAAGTTCTGAACAAAATCCTGTTATTTATAATCACGGTAATCAGTGGACTGCCTCAAGAATTGATATTTATTATTATTATTATTATTATTATTATTATTATTATTATTATTATTATTATTATTATTATTATTACTTGCTAGGCTACAACCAAGCTGGAAAAGCAGGATTCTATAAGCTCAAGGGTTGCAACAGGGAAAATAGCCCAGTGAGGAAAGGGATATAAATAAACTACAAGAAAAATAATCAACAATATAAAATGATTTAAGAACAGTAAGAACATTAAAATAGATCTCTCATCTATAAACTATAAAAACTTAAAATAAAATCAGAGGAAGAGAAATAATATAAAAAAGTGTCCCCTAGTGTACCCTCAAGCAAGAGGCAGTGCCAGACCACGGTACAGAGGCTATGGCACTATCCAAGACTAGAGAAAAATGATAATCAAAAAGAATCCTATTCCTTTTATTTCTTTATCAAGATTATCATATTTCATCTTTTATATTTCATCATAACCTATTATTACTGAGACATTTCATTTTTATGAACTATTTCTTACTCATAGTCTTTAGTTCAATTCCCTATTATCCAGCGGGATTCTAATTTCGTTCCCATCAATTAATTTCTATCCATAGATGATGGACTACCCTGGAAAAGTGATTCCCTTTTGTAAAAAGTGAAAGAAATATTATTTTCCACAGTGGAAACATTAAAAGCCTTTCTTCATTGTCCTCAAAAGGTTTTTGTATAATTTTACTATGATAGTTTTGGCAGATGTTATATATATATATATATATATATATATATATATATATATATATATATATATATATATATATATATATATATATATATATATATATATATATATATATGAAAATATACATACATCATATACCAAAGGCACTTCCCCCAATTTTGGGGGGTAGCCAACATCAAACAAGAAACAAAACAAAAAGGGGACCTCTACTCTCTACGTTCCTCCAGCCTAACCAGGGACTCAGCCGAGTTCAGCTGGTACTGCTAGGGTGCCACAGCCCAACCTCCCACATTATCCACCACAGATGAAGCTTCATAATGCTGAATCCCCTACTGCTGCTACCTCCGCGGTCATCTAAGGCACCGGAGGAAGCAGCAGGGCCTACCGGAACTGCGTCATAATCGCTCGCCATTCATTCCTATTTTTAGCACGCTCTCTTGCCTCTCTCACATCTATCCTCCTATCACCTAGAGCTTTCTTCACACCATCCATCCACCCAAACCTTGGCCTTCCTCTTGTACTTCTCCCATCAACTCTTGCAATCATCACCTTCTTTAGCAGACAGCCATTTTCCATTCTTTCAACATGGCCAAACCACCTCAACACATTCATATCCACTCTAGCCGGTAACTCATTTCTTACACCCGTTCTCACCCTCACCACTTCGTTCCTAACCCTATCTACTCGAGATACACCAGCCATACTCCTTAGACGCTTCATCTCAAACACATTCAATTTCTGTCTCTCCATCACTTTCATTCCCCACAACTCCGATCCATACATCACAGTTGGTACAATAAATTTCTCATACAGAACTCTCTTTACATTCATGCCCAACCCTCTATTTTTTACTACTCCCCTAACTGCCCCCAACACTTTGCAACCTTCATTCAC
This sequence comes from Palaemon carinicauda, assembly GCF_036898095.1. Classification (NCBI taxonomy): domain Eukaryota; kingdom Metazoa; phylum Arthropoda; class Malacostraca; order Decapoda; family Palaemonidae; genus Palaemon; species Palaemon carinicauda. Next base: position 106,389,590 of record NC_090744.1, on the reverse strand, counting down.
TCTCTGACGTACATCTGCTTCCACTCCACTATTTGTTGCAACAACAGACCCCAAGTACTTAAACTGATCCACCTCCTCAAGTAACTCTCCATTCAACATGACATTCAACCTTGCACCACCTTCCCTTCTCGTACATCTCATAACCTTACTCTTACCCACATTAACTCTCAACTTCCTTCTCTCACACACCCTTCCAAATTGTCACTAGTCGGTCAAGCTTCTCTTCTGTGTCTGCTACCAGTACAGTATCATCCGCAAACAACAACTGATTTACCTCCCATTCATGATCATTCTCGCCTACCAGTTTTAATCCTCGTCCAAGCACCCGAGCATTCACCTCTCTCACCACTCAATCAACATACAAGTTAAACAACCACGGCGACATCACACATCCCTGTCTCAGCCCCACTCTCACCGGAAACCAATCGCTCACTTCATTTCCTATTCTAACACATGCTTTACTACCTTTGTAGAAACTTTTCACTGCTTGCAACAACCTTCCACCAACTCCATATAACCTCATCACATTCCATATTGCTTCCCTATCAACTCTATCATATGCTTTCTCCAGATCCATAAACGCAACATACACCTCCTTACCTTTTGCTAAATATTTCTCGCATATCTGCCTAACTGTAAAAATCTGATTCATACAACCCCTACCTCTTCTAAAACCACCCTGTACTTCCAAGATTGCATTCTCTGTTTTATCCTTAATCCTATTAATCATTACTCTACCATACACTTTTCCAACTACACTCAACAAACTAATACCTCTTGAATTACAACACTCATGCACATCTCCCTTACCCTTATATAGTGGTAAAATACACGCACAAACCCAATCTACTGGTACCATTGACAACACAAAACACATATTAAACAATCTCACCAACCATTCAAGTACAGTCACACCCCCTTCCTTCAACATCTCAGCTTTCACACCATCCATACCAGATGCTTTTCCTACTCTCGTTTCATCTAGCGCTCTCCTCACTTCCTCTATTGTAATCTCTCTCTCATTCTCATCTCCCATCACTGGCACCTCAACACCTGGAACAGCAATTATATCTGCCTCCCTATTATCCTCAACATTCAGCAAACTTTCAAAATATTCCGCCCACCTTTTCCTTGCCTCCTCTCCTTTTAACAACCTTCCATTTCTATCTTTCACTGTCTCTTCAATTCTTGCGCCAGCCTTCCTTACTCTCTTCACTTCTTTCCAAAACTTCTTCTTATTCTCTTCATATGACTGACCCAGTCCCTGACCCCACCTCAGGTCAGCTGCCCTCTTTGCCTCACGTACCTTGCGCTTTACTTCCACATTTTTCTCTTTATATTTTTCATACTTCTCTATACTATTACTCTGCAGCCATTCTTCAAAAGCCCTCTTTTTCTCTTCCACTTTTACCTTCACTCCTTCATTCCACCATTCACTGCCCTTCCTCATGCTGCCTCCAACAACCTTCTTGCCACATACATCACTTGCAATCCCAACAAAATTTTCTTTTGCTAACTTCCACTCCTCCTCTAAATTACCAGTTTTTCTTACTCTCACCTCGTCATATGCCATTTTCAACCTTTCCTGATATTTACTTTTTACCCCCGGTTTTATTAGCTCTTCAACCCTCACTAGCTCCCTTTTACATCCACCTACTCTATTCCCCCACTCTTTTGCTACAACTAATTTTCCTTCCACCAAAAAATGATCAGACATACCGTTAGCCATACCCCTAAACACGTGCACGTCTTTCAATCTTCCAAACATTCTTTTAGTTATCAACACATAATCCATTAATGCCCTTTCTACTACTCTTCCATTTGCCACTCTTACCCATGTATACTTATTTTTATCTTTCTTTTTAAAAAAGCTAGCACTTATTACCATCTCTTGTTCAACACACATATCTACCAGTCTCTCACCACTCTCATTTTCACCTGGTACGCCATACTTCCCAA
>NC_090744.1:106372821-106377821 GCF_036898095.1 Palaemon carinicauda | reverse complement strand
TTTAAGCCATCCAAATGACCCACAAAACACTAATTGAAATCGTGATGGCGAAGGAAAATTAAAACAGATTTTAAAAATGTGTACTGAATTTCATGATGCATGTATGCTAAATTCGACAACTGGGTTTTTATATCATTGGTGTAATATTCGCTATTTTTTTTTTTAATTACTCCATCAGCCATGATATGCGGTAAGCTTCATAATATAAGGAGTAAAAAATTATCCTATATTTATTCATCGTGAGACTGATTTTAATAATTATTCATAAAGAAGAGAAGGTACATTCTGCTAATTCGTTTTTTATACATGTTTAACAATGCTATAATCATAGTTTTATCGTACGTTTGCTTTAAGGAAAAAATTATATCACCATCATTCATTTGAAGCAACAGCATAAGAGTATCTAAAACTCGTAAGATTTCAATATAAAACTGGTAATTTCAAACAAAATTCCAAAAAATCTAAAGAAAACGGGAATTCTGGTTTATAATTCTCAATGGGTGACAATGTTGCATTCTTTGTTCGAGAGAGTATACGGTTTCATTATTAACCAGGCCTCTCCAAATTCCTCTCATCTGTTTTCAAGATAAACCATAATCAGTCCATCAATCTATCAATCAGTCAATCAATCAATCAATCAATCAATCAATCAATCAGCCTCTCGTTAATTGGGATTGAACCATTGCACATGTATGTTATATAAAAAATGGAATTTTAATTATACATTTCACTCTAACTGAAATAGGTGTGGAACTAATTCAAATGAACATATGGAAATATACGAAAACATTAAGGTAGAATGAAACACTAAAATCATGACAACCAAATACTTAAATACCCCCCCCCCCCCCACACACACACAAAATCACCTATGTGATCATAGCGCAATTAAAGAGAAATGAAACCACCTGCAAAAAGAATGACACGTCTTAATTCAAGTATAAAACAACCATAAAACGGCTTTAAAAATCACCTTGGGAGAAACGACAACCTTAATACAATGCAAATAGACCCGGATGTAATTGCGTAATCATCTCGAATTTGGGCGAGATAACTATTCTTTGACAAGAGGCCATTGGAGCTCCAGGACGCTTAACAACGAGAGGACCCTGTTTTATGGAAGTTTTAATCTTCCAGATCGTCTTAAGGGGTCGTTCATCCACTCGTTTTGCAGCGGCGTTTATGCGCAGCCCTGGATCGACAGGAAATGGTTCTTGGGGGTTTAATGGCACGAGGTATTCGCCTTCGGCCAGGGCTCTTACGAGGGACGTAATATTGGGTCATTAACTTCATTCCTCGTTTTGTTGGCTTCTGTTGGAATTCCAGATTTATGAGCGTATTTCACGCATCATGTACGCTATTCCAAGCACTCTTTGGAGTCCAATGGTATGCACTTGCTTGTGCATTCTTCGTTTGATTACCTCTTCCCTCTGGCATACTCGGTTGACCCAGTAGCCTACGTGTGCCGGTGGTTACATTGAAGTCAGGGGGCGGACAGATGCGTTTGGGTAGTGGGCAGGACTGTCTACTTCACGCTAAAATCATTTGATAGTATGAAACTCCCTGTGGCTTTGACCAATCCTGTCAAAAAGGTGGTAATATAACAGAGAAGGTGAAAACTGCAAGTCCTTGCACTAGTAAGAGTTTGCTACTGGTCTATTAAATAGTAATTTACTAATAGTCTATCAAATGACAGTTTCCTACTGATCCATTAAATGGTAATTTGCTATAGGTTCATTAAATGACAGCTTGCTACTGGTCTGTTAAGTTAGCATGTGCTACTTGTTCATTAAATGACCGTTTGCTACTGGTCTATTAAATGATAATTTGTTACTGGTTCATTAAATGACAGTTTGTTAATGGTCTATTAAATGGTAATTCAATACTGGTCTATTAAATGACAGGTTTTTGCTGATCTATCAAATCATAATTTTCTACTGGTTCATTAAATGACAGCTTTCTAGTCGTCTATTAAATGGCAATTGGCTACTGGTCCATTAAATGACAAGTTGATACTGGTCTATTAAATGGTAATTTTCTACTGGTCAATTAAATGACAAGTTGCTACTGGTCTATTCAATGGTAATTTGCTACTCGTCAATTAAAGGACAAGTTGCTACTGGTCTATTAAATGGCAATTTGATACTGGTCCATTGAATGACAAGTTGCTAATGGTCGATTAAATGGTAAGTTGCTACTGGTTTTATTAAATGACAAGTTGATGCTCATATATTAAATAGCAATTTGCTACTGGTCTATTAAATGTCAATTTGCTACTGGTCTATCAAAAAAAGAAAAAAAAATGAATAAATAAATAAAAAAAAAGGAGTCCGCGGCCAACGCAATGAGGCAAATATAAATAAAAGTGATACAAATATATAGAATGCATTTAATCATATAATTGTTACTGCACTGTAGCTAGCTGTGAAGGTTTCTGTATCTGTTCTAAAGGATTTTTTCTTGTTAGTCTTTTACCAAGCTATAAATCTAGTAGCTTTACTTTCAATTCACTTGAATCATATCTACGAAGCCTCATTTTTAAGAAGAGTTTACCTATCACGATTGAATTATTTTTCTATTCATAATTACGTATATATATATATATATATATATATATAAAGTATACACATATGCCATTATAAAAACTTTATTAATGCATATATATATATGTATATATATATATATATAAATATATATGTATATATATATATATACAGTATATATATATATATATATATATATAAAGTATACACATATGCATTATAAAAACTTTATTTATGCATATATATATATATATATATATAATTGAAATAGCCATCGAACTTTTTCTACTAAGCGAAAATTGGTAACTCTCTCTCTCTCTCTTTCTGTATGTGTGTGTGTGTGTGTGTGTGTGTGCGCGTGTGTGCATAAAATCGATCAAACGCAGTGTCACCGCGAGTTGAGTCATTATATGCCGATACAATTTCCGGAAATCACGGCGCGTGTCATTTCATATCTATAGATCCTATTTTGGGCGTATAGGAATGTTCAAGGTAAGTTTCAAACTTTTTTCAAATTAAAACTTGTACCTCTGACTCCATACGTACGTAATTACGGAAGTGATTACATACGCGTTCATATACGAAGTCCATATACAAGCGTATGCAGTAGGCAAATTGCATAAATACTAACATTTCACGTATATGTATATATATGTATGTATATATATATATATATATATACAGTATATATATATATATATATAGTTTACATATTTACGCTATATATATATATATATATATATTTACACTATATATATATAAACACACACACACACACATATATATATATATATATATATGTATATACATATACATATATATATATTTACACTATATATACACACACACACACACACACACATATATATATATATATATATTTATTTACAATATATATATATATATATATATGAACATATTTATATATATATATATATATATATAATTAAATTATATATATACATATATAATATCTAATCTTCAAAATGACTACTTGATTACTTTACAAAGGATAAAAAAAAAATTAATAGCATACGAAAAATTTATTTGTCAGATAATGTCGTATCAAAATAAACAAATGTTGGTTTTATAGATGGTATATTTTGGAATAATTAAAGAAACGATATATATATATATATATATATATACAGTATACACTTATAGACTGATAAATCGATGGAAAGATATGTGCATATTGTTATATCTGTGTCCTTAATTAATTGAACGCATCCGTATATTATTATCCGGACGGGAAATCAATTGGCCTATAGCCCCTAGGAGGGTCATAGCAGTAAGTGCCACAGCAGGCTCCTGTAGGACAACAAATCTGACGCCCTCTGCAATCTCGGTCCTGTTCGCAGACTCTTGTGCCCTGAGTAGGATCTAAGTCAAATCTGGAATTGGAACGAACGGTCGTTAGGGAAATGGGTAATAGGATACTGGCACATACACCTACACCTACACCTACACATACACCTATATATACACTTACACATACACCTACACCTACATCTATACATACACCTATCATATACACTTACTGTACACATACACATACAACTACACCTACATCTATACATACACCTATATATACACTTACACATATACATACACCTACACCTACATCTACACATACACCTATATATACACCTACACTTACACAGACTGGAATTGTTGGAATCAAACCAAGTTTGTAGAATTGAGCAGAATCCAATCTATCAATCTGATTGACGAGGATAAAAGATGACTTGTGAAAAGAGGTCATTAATGTGAAAAAAAATATAGGATTTATAAGTAGATTAATGGCATTTATATAAGAGGATTTATTATTAGATTAATTGCAAAACCAAAAATATTCCAGGCAAAATTTTCATATTTCGTGGAATCTAAATAAAACTCAAAACTTATATAAAACTTGTTCCCATTTTTTGAATATTGAATAAAACATAAATTTCAGAATGGACTCATACTCTCATTCAACATACATTTGATGTACCTTAATGAAGTGAGGTCCTAATTATGCTTGATTGCATATGAACTGACATCAATTTGTGTGAGAGATTTGACATGAAATTCTTGAAAGCTTTGTGAAAAATCAACCTTTGAATTCTTTATTCCAAAGTTTTCATTTAACGGCACATGTTAAGTTATATCGAAGTTTTCAAATATCTTTGTATTTCGTATTTTCAATTCCAGCTCTCTTATATTAAAGTGGAATTTCATTGTGCATCCAAATCTAGTTTTGAAGGATCTCGTAGGAAAGGGCTCGAAACACGTGTGGGCATCAAATATTGAATGGAAAAAAAGTATATGCAGTTTTCGTCTTATCTTGAAACCGTTACCTTACTCGAGCTAAATTTTTGCCGAGAGATCTTGTCTTCGATTATTAAGCGCCACTAAGACATTATACAGTAAAACGGGGAGTAACATGCCAGGAAAACATACACACACACACAC
>NC_090744.1:106352821-106355321 GCF_036898095.1 Palaemon carinicauda | reverse complement strand
TAAAATGTTTGATGGTGGTTGTTTGCAATTAGGATGACTGATGTAAATTTTAATATATTGTATCTTAAATGAGAGATGATTTCCCATTGTTCGTACTTTATGCATTTTGATCATAGAGAGAGAGAGAGAGAGAGAGAGTGAGATGAGAGAGGAGAGAGAGAGAGAGATTATAGCTGCTTGGAAGCCTTACGAAAAAGTCATCAGATAAAATGTGGAATAATGGTAAACTTATATTTAATATGATATGAATAATTATTTTCTAAAGCTTTGCTTTCCAAAAGAAATCTTCCATATTTAATTTACAATTTCCAATAAATTCTGTGATATGGATTAAATTCTGGAATATGCTAGAAATTGTTTGAAAAGTTGAGTTATTAGTGATGTGTGTGTCAAACAAAGTTTTAACTTATGAGAAACAAAAGAAATCACGTTTCCAAAAAAGATTTATTACAAATATGATTATTTCCTGACTTCTGATTTTTATTGGAAATGATTATAAAGTGACTAAAGAGAAAATCAGTTTTAAAGTGAAGATTTTAATCTTGATATAAAGCTTATTTTTGATAAATCCTAATAAAGAATGTAAAGGAGAGCATTATATTAATACATGAATAGAGTTATCAAATATTGTCGCTTGTTTCTTGCAGAGCCTTTATATATTTCAAGCAAAATACGAGAAATTCTAAATCTTGGGATAAAAATAATGATAATAATAATGATAATGATGATGATGATATTAATAATAATAATAATAATAATAATAATAATAATAATAATAATAATAATGATAATAATAATAATAATAATACACACATATATACATATGGATATATATATATATATATATATAAACACAAACACACACAGATATATATATATATATATATACATATATATATACAGATTATATATATATATATAATATATATATATATATAGTGTGTGTGTATATATATATAAATATATATATATATATATATATATATATATACCAATGAAGGATTAATAGCCAATTATATTTCTCTTATTGCACGCTCTTTTCCTCATTCCTGCATGTTGAGATGAAGGTGAGAGAAATTTAAGCCAAAGCATTTGCTTGAAGTAATGATTTGTATTTCCTCATCTCATCAATGAGAGACGCACTAATTTTGCTAATTAAGAAAAAAAAAGATGCTTTTGATGTTTCTAAAAATGAAAAATAATATAGTTGTTTTCAAATCAGTCAAATTTTATATAAAGCAAATATTTTCCTCAAAGACTTTTTAGTCCATCCACAGAGACTCCATTTGCTCTTTGGTAGAACGATTTAGTTTAAGCATTTAGAAAGTTCTTATGATCTTGTCTTACCTTATTCTTAATCTCGTTTACCGTGTTACTGTTTACTACATCCGCCAATTATTTTCTATTTTGTATGTAAACAAATTGCCACATTGAGTGGTGTTGTATCTTTTCAATGCCAGTTTGCATCCATAAACAATTCCAGAGAGAGAGAGAGAGAGAGAGAGAGAGAGAGAGAGAGAGAGAGAGAGAGAGAGAGAGAGCATATCAGATATATTTGCATGGAAAGCCTTGCAGATGACAAGTTGAACTAACGAGTATCGGAAAGAAATAATTTGGTCTTCTTCAAGAGACGAAGAATCTGAAGAATTATCGAATAATAAAAAAAACTAAAGTGGGAAATTAAAAACAAGGATAATGATATTGATTTATCGATTCATTAATTGTTATCTTACGTTGGAAGGATTTATTAGTGTAGAGACATTTGTCTCATAGCGAAATAAATTCTGTATTCATTTATTTTAAGTTATAACGTAATAAAACATATGAAATTTCTATACAATACGCCATGTTTAATTAAATAACAAAGGTTACTTGGATATAAGAATAGAAAACCAAAACACATGATGGTAAAAAATCATTAGTTACTTGGAATCCTCTTTATTTTTCCTTAAGTATTTTCAAAAAATGCATTTATTTATCCTTTTATCATTCAAAAAATTGAATTATTAATGTTTCTTAAATTGATTCATTTGATTTTCTAAATATCAATTCAAATTCATATCTACGGCTTATGCCTTTCTCCTTATATTGTTAGCATAATAATAATAGTAATAATAATAATACTAATAATAATAATAATAATAATAATAATAATAATAATAATAATAATAATAATAAAGTCCCTTACATCTTTTCCTATCCTTTTCATGTGTTTCTTTTAGAGTAACAATCTCCAAAAATCGATTTAGTGTCTTTCGTGACTTCTCCCTAACCGCTACCTTCCATCAATTCCTTCCAGTCCGTTGATCCAGATACTGACTCTTTTATCTTTGTGGATCTTAAGAACGCTGTTATATTTTATACGACCCATTTACGTCAGTTTGAATATTCTTACGCTTCAGCCTTTTAACCTTAAATTATCATCTCCGCCAACGAAGTTAGAGGATTTTGTTTGTTTGTTTGTGAACACCTTCCTGGCCACAATTGTGATCGTAGAGTA
>NC_090744.1:106337821-106347821 GCF_036898095.1 Palaemon carinicauda | reverse complement strand
CTGCAGAGTAATAGTATAGAGAAGTATGAAAAATATAGAGAGAAAAAGGTAGAAGTAAAGTGCAAGGTACATGAGGCAAAGAGGGCAGCTGACCTGAGGTGGGGTCAGGGACTGGGTCAGTCATATGAAGAGAATAAGAAGAAGTTTTGGAAAGAAGTGAAGAGAGTAAGGAAGGCCGGCGCAAGAATTGAAAAGACAGTGAAAGATGGGAATGGAAGGTTGTTAAAAGGAGAGGAGGCAAGGAAAAGGTGGGCGGAGATTGTTTAATGTGTGTTTTGTGTTGTCAATGGTACCAGTAGATTGGGTCTGTGCATGTATTGTACCACTATATAAGGGTAAGGGAGATGTGCATGAGTGTTGTGATTCAAGAGGTATTAGTTTGTTGAGTGTAGTTGGAAAAGTGTATGGTAGAGTACTGATTAATAGGATTAAGGATAAAACAGAGAATGCAATCTTGGAAGTACAGGGTGGTTTTATAAGAGGTAGGGGTTGTATGAATCAGATTTTTACAGTTAGGCAGATATCCGAGAAATATTTAGCAAAAGGTAAGGAGGTGTATGTTGCGTTTATGGATCTGGAGAAAGCATATGATAGAGTTGATAGGGAAGCAATGTGGAATGTGATGAGGTAATATGGAGTTGGTGGAAGGTTGTTGCAAGCAGTGAAAAGTTTCTACAAAGGTAGTAAAGCATGTGTTAGAATAGGAAATGAAGTGAGCGATTGGTTTCCGGTGAGAGTGGGGCTGAGACAGGGATGTGTGATGTCGCCGTGGTTTTTTAACTTGTATGTTGATGGAGTGGTGAGAGAGGTGAATGCTCGAGTGCTTGGACGAGGATTAAAACTGGTAGGCGAGAATGATCATGAATGGGAGGTAAATCAGTTGTTGTTTGCGGATGATACTGTACAGGTAGCAGACACAGAAGAGAAGCTTGACCGACTAGTGACAGAATTTGGAAGGGTGTGTGAGAGAAGGAAGTTGAGAGTTAATGTGGGTAAGAGTAAGGTTATGAGATGTACGAGAAGGGAAGGTGGTGCAAGGTTGAATGTCATGTTGAATGGAGAGTTACTTGAGGAGGTGGATCAGTTTAAGTACTTGGGGTCTGTTGTTGCAGCAAATGGTGGAGTGGAAGCAGATGTACGTCAGAGAGTCAATGAAGGTTGCAAAGTATTGGGGGCAGTTAAGGGAGTAGTAAAAAATAGAGGGTTGGGCATGAATGTAAAGAGAGTTCTATATGAGAAAGTGATTGTACCCAACTGTGATGTATGGATCGGAGTTGTGGGGAATGAAAGTGATGGAGAGACAGAAATTGAATGTGTTTGAGATGAAGTGTCTGAGGAGTATGGCTGGTGTATCTCGAGTAGATAGGGTTAGGAACAAAGTGGTGAGGGTGAGAACGGGTGTAAGAAATGAGTTAGCAGCTAGAGTGGATATGAATGTGTTGAGGTGGTTTGGCCATGTTGAGAGAATGGAAAATGGCTGTCTGCTAAAGAAGGTGATGAATGCAAGAGTTGATGGGAGAAGTACAAGAGGAAGGCCAAGGTTTGGGTGGATGGATGGTGTGAAGAAAGCTCTGGGTGATAGGAGGATAGATGTGAGAGAGACAAGAGAGCGTGCTAGAAATAGGAATGAATGGCGAGCGATTGTGACACAGTTCCGGTAGGCCCTGCTGCTTCCTCCGGTGCCCTAGATGACCGCGGAGGTAGCAGCAGTAGGGGACTCAGCACTATGAAGCTTCATCTGTGGTGGAAATGTGGGAGGTTGGGCTGTGGCACCCCTAGCAGTAACCAGCTGAACTCGGCTGAGTCCCTGGTTAGCCTGGAGGAACTTAGAGAGTAGAGGTCCCCCTTTTTTGTTTTGTTCTTGTTGATGTCGGCTACCCCCCAAAATTGGGGGAAGTGCCTTTGGTATATGGATGGATGGATGGATATATATATATATATATAGTATATATATATATGTATTTATTCATAATTATATAAACATATATATATATATATATATATATATAGTGTGTGTGTGCATACCATGAAACTATCACCAATAAACAATATTCCAACTACATATTTGCTATAAATCGTAACATTTTGAACCTTACTAACTACAATAACTCCATAGATATAACCCCCATCAGAAATCTTAAAAAATTCCATTTATATATGATTGATATATTTGACCCGGGGGGATTAACCCTTACATTTTATACCCAATCTCCCAGGAATCATCTTCCGTTTGAACCTCTATAATCCTCACGTGGGGATTAAGTTTCCAATTAAGCCAAACGCTCATGGAATGAAATATGTCAGAATGAGATGGATGGACGGGAAACGAAGATTGATGTTGGTACCTTATGTCTATGGGAGATTATCATGTGGTGCTCCAAACACCGTTTGCTTTTATTTGAGAAAAAATGGGAGAGCAGTTTATTTTTCTTTTAGTTTATATGCATGGTATTGTTCAAAAGTGAAACTGATCAATGTTCATATGATGTATTTAGACCTTGGAGCTGATAATAATAATAATAATAATAATAATAATAATAATAATAATGACAACAACAACAACAACAACAACAATAATAGTAATAATAATTTCCTTATTATCATAACTATCAGTAGTAGTAGTAGTTGATGTTGTTGTTGTTGTTGTAGCAGCAGCCTAGGTGCTTAAGATAATGGCAGTAATGATAACATTAACGATGACAAGGATAATGATAATGATAACGATAACGATAATAATTATTATAATCATCATCATCATCATTTCGTTATTATTACCAGCAGCAGCAGCAACAACAGAAACAGCAGTAACAAGAGGCAGCAGTAGCAGCAGGAGAAGTAGACCTAGAGCAGAAATATTAAGTCGTTAGTTCAGGCATCCATTAATATCTCATAGACAGTTCTAACTTAAATGAATCATTCGATGAAGACAACTAAAGATACATAAACAAGAATGGCCAAATCTCCTCGAAATCTCAATGACAGAGATGAATTATTCAAGAGACCTTCCATGAAGATTGATTGGTGATATCATTTGCAACATTCAGACCTTTGATAATCAAATGAAGGGTAAATAACGAGAGAGAGAGAGAGAGAGAGAGAGAGAGAGAGAGAGAGAGAGAGAGAGAGAGATTCCAAAATAAAGATCTACACTATTTAGATTATATCAAAAGACTATTGGTATTATTCCCAATAACTATATTGAGGAAAGAGGAAGAGTTCATAAGAAATACGCTACCTCCTCCTTTTTCAAAACCTTTCTACTTATTTTTTCCAATAGAGATATTTGAATTTGGAGGAAATGCAGTTAATACGCATATACCCATACAGTATATACAGACCGAACCATCCATACTAAATTTTTTTTTTTGTGAATTATCAGACTTAAGTCTCCCACAATCACATATCTCCACTGGCCTAAGTGGATAGGAAAACTTACCGACCCCCCAAACATGAATTGACATGTCTGAGGTTTTTATCATGCAGTAGACTAGAAACGAATCAAAGAGCTTAAATCTTAAATAAGGGGCGTTTCTTGTTAAATGTTTGTAAAAAAGATGACTGACGTAAATATAAACGAATTGTATCTTTAATGTGAGATGAATTCTCCATTGTTCGTACTTTATGCATTTAATCGGGAGAGAGAGAGAGAGAGAGAGAGAGAGAGAGAGAGAGAGAGAGAGAGATTTTATTTTAAGTGCTTGGAAAGCCTTACGAAAAGTCATCAGATAAAATGTGAATTGATACAGCTTATGTCTAATGTGAATAAATCATTATTTTTAGAGCTCTGCTTTCCAAATAAAATTTTTTATATTCAATTTAAAATTACTAATCAATTCTGTGACATAGATTACATTCTGGAATAGTTGGATACGCAACGAAACTAAATTAGAGGATTTTCTAACAAGCACGAAAAAGAAATGGACAATGACAGGATGTATGATGTGAATGAAAAATAATAGATGGACATAAAGATTACCTGACTGAGTCCTTACAGATTGTAAAAGAAGCAAGGGAAGGAAGAGAAGACGATGGATTGACGAACTAAGAAAGTTTGCGGGTGAGAACTGTCAATAGAAAGACCATAACAGACGCAAGTGGAAGGACATGTCTGAGGCCTTTGTTCTGCAGTGGACTAGTAACAACTGATGATTATGGTGATGTTGATATATTATTATTATTATTATTATTATTATTATTATTACTATTATTATTATTAACTAAGCTACAACCCTGATTGAAAAAGCAACATGCTATACAGCCGAAGGGCTCCAACAATGAAAAATAGCCCAGTGACGCAAGGAAAAAAAGGATATAAATAAACGATATAAGGGGTAATGAACAATCAATATAAAATATTCTAAAAGCATTAACAACATTAAAACAGATATTTCATATTTAAACAACAAAAGGACTTATGTCATCCTGCTCGACCTTAAAACATTTTCTGCAAGTTTGAACTTATGATAATATATACAGTGTGCATATAAAGCTAGTTATTCATCAGAGTAAAGTCAGATTCGAAGCCACAAGAAGTGGCAACAATGCATAGAAGTGGCAACAGAGGCTCCTCCTTCTTAGGCCAAACAAGACACGACTCCTCCATACCATCATTTAACCAGAAGCCCAACACAAACAAGCCTGGCACAATGGAACACGACTTCGTACTTGCCAGGAGACACTGGAGTTGGCTCAAGGAGTGAAGGCAAGTGAAGGCATTTGCATTGGGACGAAGTCAGTGCTTGCAGGCTAACTCTGCTTGCTGTATTGTCACTTGAGAACGTTAGATATTTGTTAAATGACGCCACTACACAGAATATAAAGGGTGTTTCTTGTTAAATGTTTTGATGGTGGTTGTTTGTATATAAGATGACTGATGTAAATATGAATAAATTGCATCTTTTATGTAAGATGACTTTTCCATTGTTCGTACTTTATGCATTTCATCATAAAGAGAGAGAGAGAGAGAGAGAGAGAGAGAGAGAGAGAGAGAGAGAGAGAGAGAGATTATATTTCAAGTTCTGGGAAAGCCATACGAAAAGTCATTAGATAAAATGTGAAATAATGGTAAATTTATTATTATTATTCTTATTATTACTAGCCAAGATACAACCCTAGTTGGAAAAGCAAGATGCTATAAGCCCAAGGGCTCCAACAGGGAAAAATAGCCCAGTGAGGAAAGGAAATAACGAAATAAATAAATGATGAGAATAAATTAACAATGAATAAATAAATATGAATAAATAATTATTTTCTAAGCTCTGCTTTCCAAAAGAAATTTTCTATATTTAATTCACAATTTCCTAACAATTCTGTGACATGGATTAAATTTTGGAATATGCTAAAAAATTTTAAAAAGTTGAGTTATTAGTGATATGCGTCAACCAAAGTTTTTACTTATGAGAAACTAAAGAAATCACGTTATCAGAAAAGATTTATTACAATTATGATAATTTTCTGACTTATGAAATCTTTGTAGGAAATTATTATAAAGTCAATAAAGGTAAAATCAGTTTTAATGTGAAGGTTTTAATCTTGATGTAAAGCTTATTTTAGACAACTCACAACGTATGCTAAAGAGAACATTATATTTATACATTATATATATTTATAAATGAATAGAGTTATAAAATTTTGTCGCTTGGAATTTGCAGTCTTGATATATTTGAAGCAAAATACGAAATATTCTATACCTTCTGCGATTTGATTGGCGTGTATTAACTTCTTGGAGTAATAATAATAATAATAATAATAATAATAATAATAATAATAATAAATAATAATAATAATAATAATAATAATAGTAATAATAATAATAATAATTAATACATTCTAATCGGGATCTCTTCAAAAGAGTGACAATTCAGAAGAGTGACATAACATAAGAGTGACAAAAATGCTACTCAGAAGAGTGACAGATCAAAAGAGTGACATAACAATATATTGACAATTTATTATATTGATCAAAAGAGTGACACTGGTTAATAAAACTGATTCAGTAATTAAGATATTTTATTTTTTGTAAAACATACAATAAAAATAAATACACAAATATAAAAATATATAATTATAAAAAAATGTGAAATATACAATAGTACTTTGAAAATTAAACATTTTTGTTAATTAAAAAAATAGTTGAAATTTTATCGAACGGGTGAAATACATATGTAAACATAAAAGTTCTTTAAAAAAATTTGTATTTCTCGTAAAAAAAGCAAAAAAGCCAAAATTTTGATTGTTCACCTTCACTAATGTCTTCGTCCAAGTTATTAAGCCTATTACTTGCACCATAAAGTAAATTGTGTGCAATACCCCTTATGTAATCACTCAAACTGATTTCCCCCTCTCTACTTAAAACTGTTGCCAGCCTTTTTTTTCTTTGGAATTCTTCTTTTTTTTCTTGGACGGATTAATGCCCGATGTTAAACGTTGTATTTCTTGGTCTGTTCGGTGGTCTTCTTTGACAAATTCCCGAATCATTGAGTACACACCCAAATGGTAACGCTCAACGACGGTTTCAAATCTCCTGTGCCAAGCCTCTACTCCATTATTCGTTCTTGGGAGATTGAGTTCTTGCAAATGATGGATGCTCCAAAAAGTTGGATGAAACCGTGGAGGGTGACGTAATTGGTTTTGTCTTGGCCTTCCCCTTCGTGAAATTATGCGCCTACCAAGCACATACGTTTCCCCGAAATATTTATAAACCGGTTCTGCTTCATCTGGGATGTTATTTGCAAGACATAGATATGCATCATGGATGTCATCAGGTCGTAGAAATGCGATCGCTGCCAACTGTCGTAACCTAAAGCTAAATCGCAATTATTTTTGTATACATCAACGAGGCCATACTTTGAATACTTCGGTAAATACTTTGACATAGGTGGAAAAAGCATCCGGTTATTCTAGCCTCGGGAATCTTTCTTGGAGAGCTTTGATATAAGATAACTCAAAATCTATCAAGATGAATCTAGGAGTTAACTGAATTCCTTTTGCTCCTGCAACTGAAAGTAAATGTTCTAGCATTGATGAATATATCTGCGTTGTTTTCCCAGGCAGCAACAAGTAGACAGCCGGTAATATTTGCCCCTGGAATATGTAATGGATAGTGTATATTTGATAGAATTGCTTAGGACACATTTAAATGTCCTATCAAGGAACCAGATATCCGACTCGGCTAGTCTTGTAAATTATTTTCACTAC
Source organism: Palaemon carinicauda (assembly GCF_036898095.1). Classification (NCBI taxonomy): domain Eukaryota; kingdom Metazoa; phylum Arthropoda; class Malacostraca; order Decapoda; family Palaemonidae; genus Palaemon; species Palaemon carinicauda. Next base: position 106,340,624 of record NC_090744.1, on the reverse strand, counting down.
CGTAAGCTAGAATTCTTTCCTGTACCTCTTCCTCCTCGAATTCTGCATTCAAAGTCTCACTTTCGGTCTTGGTGTCATACAAAAGAAAGTTTTCTTTCCCCAGTATGAGTAAACTTCAGCTTATTTGGGATTACTAAATCTGTGGCAGAATTTGCTACCACTGAAATTCTTTTTTACGTATACGATGAATAGCTTGTCTTATAAAAGAAACCGGCCGAAAACTCTAAGACAACTAAAGTATTTTCTCGAAGTTATTGAAAAAGAGACAGCAAGGAGAAAGAGAGAGAGAAAAAAGCAAAGTATCCACAACTACTATTTAGCATAACCACTAGTTTAGAGTTAGAGAAAAAAAAGAGGCCTCAATTTGTCAATCTTTTGAATTCTAATTTAGCTTTGTCACTCTTTTGTTATGTCACTCTTTTGAATTTTTATTTCGGTTTGTCACTCTTTCGTTATGTCACTCTTTTGAATTTTTATTCAAGTTTGTCACTCTTGTGTTATGTCACTCTTTCGAAATGTCACTCTTTCAATACACACCCATTCTAATCACATTCATCTTATTCAACACTCTTCCTCATTCCTGTATGATGAGATGAAGGTAGGAGAAATTTAAGCCAAAAAGTTTGCTTGAAGTAATAATTTGTGTTTCCTCGTCTTATCAGGGAGAGACGCAATAATTTTGCTAATTAAGAAATTGAAACAAAAGTTTGGCGTTTCCAGAGAAAAAGAAAAATAATAGTTTTTCAAATCTAAGTCAAAATTTCTATAAAGCAAAATAAGAGAGAGAGAGAGAGAGAGAGAGAGAGAGAGAGAGAGAGAGAGTGAGTTACAAGGATTTTGGATGTTTCAAAGACTTTTTAGTCCATCCGCGGAGACTCCATTTGCTCTTTGGTAGAAAGATTTACTTTAATCATTTGGAGAGTTCTTATGAACTTGTATAACTTATTCTTGAACTCGTTTACCGTGTTACTGTTTACTACATCCGCTGGAAGTCTGCTCCAAGTATTTGCTATTTTGTATGTAAAAAAAATTTCCAATTGACGGGTGTTGTAACTTTTCAATTCCAGTTTGTATCCGTAAACAATTCCAGAGAGAGAGAGAGAGAGAGAGAGAGAGAGAGAGAGAGAGAGAGAGAATATCAGGTAAATTTGCATGGAATGTCTTGCAGATGACAAGTTAAACTAACGAGTATCGGAAAGAAATAATTTGGTCTTCTTCAATAGAAGATGAATCTGAAGAATTATTGAATGATAAAAAAAAGTAAAGTGGGAAATGAAACACAGGGATGATGATATTGATTTATCGATTCCTTAATTGTTATCTGACGTTGGAAGGATTTATAAATGTAGAGACATTTGTCTCATAGCGAAATAAATTCTGTATTCATTTATTCACTAGTTATAAAGTAATAAAATAAATGTAATTTCTATACAATACGCCATTTTGATTTAAGAATAAAGGTTACTTGGATATATAAGAATAGAAAACTACAACATATGATGGTAATAATCATTAGTTACTTGGAATTCTCTTTAATCTTTCTTAAGTATTTTCAAATAGTAAAGAATACATTTATTTAACCTTTTATCAATAAAAAATTTGAATTATTAATGTTTCTTAAAACAATTCATTTGATCTTTAAAATATTAATTCAAATTCATTTCTACTGAATATACCTTTCTCCTTACATTTTTGGCATAAAGATGATGGTGATAACAACAACAACAACAACAACAACAGCAATAATAATAATAATAATAATAATAATAATAATAATAATAATAATAATAATAATAATAATAATAATAAAGTTCCTTACATCTTTTCCTATAATTTTCATCAGTTTCTTATGGAATAACAATCTCCAAAATCGATTCAGTGTTTTTTGTGACTCTTCTCCCTAACCGCTACCTTCCATCAATTCCTTCCAGTCCGTTGATCCAGATACTGACTCCTTTATCTTCCTGGATCTTAAGATAGCTGTTATATTTTATACGAACCATTTACGTCAGTTTGAATATTCTTCACTTCATCTTTGTAACCTTCAATTATCATCTCCGCCAATGAAGTTAAAAGGAGGTTATGTTTTACCTCCAGTTTGTGTATTTGTTTGTGAACAGATTCCTGACCACAATTTTAATCGTAGAGTTGTGAAATTTGCAGAGATCAACTTTTATGTAAAAAGCTGGGAATGACATAATTTGGGAAGGTCAAGATCAAAGGTCAAGGTCAGGAGCAAGGAAAATGTTCAATTCACGTAATCAGCCATGAGTTTGGACATTGTTGTCACAGAGACTTCAGACTTGGTTCATGTTTGAATGTATGAAAATCCATGCCAATTAATGCATGATAAGATCAGAGGTCAAGATCAAGTTCGAGCAAAAGGTCTAGAAATAGACTGCCGTGGCGGGAGGTCTGCGCTCTACTGAGTGCCCCTCTAGTTGTGAGATTCATTCATGTAACATTATCTTGAAAAGAGCAAGATATACTTTGTAAATAAATTTAGTAATAACATATAGGTGATTGATCGAGCTCAATACGAAATTTGTATTCACTTTTTGCTAATATGATATTCCAGTTCCAAGTGTCATTATCAGTTATTTGTGGGTGAATTTAACTGACTTTTTATTATTTCGTATTGCAAGTTTTCTTATATGACTCAAAATATAAAAATAATTATATCAGGTCATAAACATCCAACAGGGAGGATTAAGAATATTTTCATTCCATTTAAAATACGTAATGATTGATATGATAATAAACAAGAATATAGATATATGAATATATATATATATATATATAT
>NC_090744.1:106327821-106335321 GCF_036898095.1 Palaemon carinicauda | reverse complement strand
TAAATATAATTCTAGAATCCATTTTATATTTCATTCTCAATCATCATCATTGTAAAAAGTTCAATATATTTTGGATTAATGCTGCTCATCTATTGTAACTGTAAACCCAAACCAAACAGGCAATAAAAACGTATATTTACTATGAAAGGAGACCGAATTTTGGAGCGCAAGAGAGGAAAAATAGAAGCCCCCTTCAATCTGAAAGGAAAATATTGCTTCCCGAGCGGGTGTCAAGTTCCAGGAAATAGAAAAAGGGTACAAAACAATTTCATGCCGACATACATGAATTTTGGCATGTCCCTGGCAGGTAGTACAAGTTTTGCTTATTGATCTGTATATATATATATATATATATATATACCCACACAATGAAATCGTTCCCAATAAACCCTGTTCCAACAACATATTTGCTATAAATCGTAATATTTTGAACCTGACCACCTAGACCACCCTATAAATATAACGCCATCACAGTAATCTCCAGAATTTTTATTGATATATTATTGATATATTCGACCAGGGGGGATTAACCCTTACATTTTATACCCAATCTCCCAGAATCATCTTCCATTTGAGCCTCTATAATCCTCATGTGGGGATTAAGTTTTCCAATTAAGCCAAACTCTCTTGGAATGAAACATGTCAGAATGAGATGGATGTTCGTACCTTATGTCTACGGAGATTATCATATGGTGCTCAAAACACCGTATTATTTTCTTTGAGAAAAAAAGAGAGAGTAGTTTATTTTTCTTTTAGTTTATGTGCATGTTATTGTTCAAAAGTGAAACTCTTCAATGTTGAGGTGATGTATTTAGACCTTGAAGCTGCTAATAATAATAATAATAGTAATAATAATAAAGATATTAATAACAATAATAATAATAATAATAATAATGACAACAACAAAAATAATAGTAATAATAATTTCGTTATTATCATAACTATCAGTAGTAGTAGTAGTAGTAGTAGTAGTAGTAGTAGTAGTTGTTGTTGTTGTAGCCTAGGTGCTTATGACAATGGCAGTAATGATAACATTAACGATGACGATGATAATGATAATAATAATAATAAACACTATCATAATCATTATCATTTCTTTATTATCAGCAGTAGTAGCAGCAGTAGCAACAGGAGAAGTATTCCAAGTGTACAAATATTAACTCGTTAGTCCAGGCATCCATTAATTTTTCATAGACACTTCTAACTTAAATGAATCATTCGATAAAGACGACAAAAGATACATAAACGAGAAAGGCCAAATCTCCTCGAAATCTCAATGACAGAGATGAATTATTCAAGAAACCTTCCATGAAGATTGATTGATGAATCATTTGCAACGTTCAGACCTTTGATAATCAAATGAAGGGTGAATGGAGAGAGAGAGAGAGGAGAGAGAGAGAGAGAGAGAGAGAGAGTTGAATGAAGGGTGAATAACGTGAGAGAGAGAGAGAGAGAGAGAGAGAGAGAGAATCTAAAGAGGGGTGAATTACGTGTGTGTGCGTGTGTGTGAGAGAGAGAGAGAGAGAGAGAGAGAGAGAGAGAATGAAATGAAGGGTGAATAACAGAGAGAGAGAGAGAGAGAGAGAGAGAGAGAGAATCAAATGAGGGGGTGAATAACGAGAGAGAGAGAGAGAGAGAGAGAGAGAGAATGAAATGAAGAGTGAATAACATGTGTGTGCGCGCGCGTGTGAGTGTGTGTGACAGAGAGAGAGAGAGAGAGAGAGAGAGAGAGAGAGAATCAAATGAAGGATGAATAACGTGTGGAGAGAGAGAGAGAGAGAGAGAGAGAGAGAGGAGAATGAAATGAAGGGTGAATAACAGAGAGAGAGAGAGAGAGAGAGAGAGAGAGAGAATCAAATGAGGGGTGAATAACGAGAGGAAGAGAGAGAGAGAGAGAGAGAGAGAGAATGAAATGAAGGGTTGAATAACATGTGTGTGCGCGTGCGTGTGTGTGTGTGACAGAGAGAGAGAGAGAGAGAGAGAGAGAGAGAGAATCAAATGAAGGATGAATAACGTGTGGAGAGAGAGAGAGAGAGAGAGAGAGAGAGAGAGAATTAAATGAAGAGTCATTAACGTGTGGAGAGAGAGAGAGAGAGAGAGAGAGAGAGAGAGAGAGAGATTCCATACTGAAGAGATATACTATTTATATTATATCAAAAGACTATTGGTATTATTTCAATAGCTATATTGAGGAAAGAGGAAATGTTTATATCGTTGTGGTGGCCTATTGGAAGCGTACCTGCTTGGCGATCTGCTAGACTGGGGTTCGAATCCCCCTCTACCTCGATAGTTTCTTGTAGCGTCTGCAACCTCACCATCCTTGTGAGCCCAAGGATGGGATTTTGATGGAACCTATAGATGTACCTGTTCAATCATTAGTAACTGTTGCCTGGCCCTCCCTGGTCCTAGCTTGGGTAGAGAAGGTGCTCGGGCGCTGATCAATATTATGTCTCTAGGGCATTTTCACTGTCCCTTGCCTCTGCCATTCGTGTGTCGCCTTTAAACCTTAATCTTAAATTCTGCATTTGAATGATTCAAAGGATGTGGACTATATAGCCCAGCGCTGGGACTTGGAAGCCCATTTAGGGCGAACACCTAAGTTGAACTATTAAAAAAAGTAAAAGAAGTAGGATAGCAAGATAAAAGAAAGTAACGGGAATATCAGATTAAGCAGAGAGATAATAAGTGGGTGTTAGAAAATTGAAATTTTATAATAAAATATATAAATTTCTTACTTGTAGAAATACTAAAAGACGGAGTACTTATAAATCGTTATTGAGACCCCTGAATGATTAGACAAGGATGTACGTATGCTTAAAGGGGCAAGGCACAGTGACATTGCCCTATCCAGCAGGACAATGCCCTAGAGACTGACCATATACACATATGATCAACAGCCAAGTCAACCTCTTCATCCAAGCTAGGACCAAGGAGGGCCAGACAATGGTTGTTGATGACTCAGCAGATAGACCTATAGGCTCCCCCAAACGCCCATTCTTAGCTTACAAGGATGGTGAGATTGCAGCGACCAAAGAAACTAACAAGCTTGAGCGATCAGAGACGTTACCACATTGGCCACCACAACCCGTATGACCGGAACATCTTAGTTGTATTATATTACGAAAAAGTAAAAGGTTAATGAAAGGATCTGGAATAGTAAATTAAACAGAAAGATTTGAACCAGCTGTAGAAAACATCTCGTATCAGAAAATAGAAAAACAAAAAAAATTCTAACTTTACTCGCTAAAATACTAAAGGACGGAACACTTATGAATCATTATCAAGACCCTGAATGATTAAACAAAAATTTATGGGAGGCCTAATTACGCCTCCCGATCTCAGTAAATAACCTAGAGGACTATTGAGTTAATAAGCAGACCTACAAATCTATGATAAAATGAACATTATAATTGCTTTGCCGGATAAACTACGTAGATGAAACTTTTTTTTCTTCTTCTTTTTTTTTTTTTTTTTTTTTTTAGTGAGGATTTACATTTTTCAAGATCCTTGTGAAGGTCGGCCTGAAACTAGGATCCTTTTTAGGGAGTGTGCTATTATCCACGATTGAAATAGAAAGGATTTTAAACATTTGCATTTTTTAAAATAAATATTCACTGGCGGAGTATGTTATGTCATGAATTAATAATCCTCTTTTAATAGTTGCTAAGGTGATAGGGGAACACCTTTTTAAACACTTTTAATATTCGATACAAAGCAAAGATGTGAAATTTGAGTTATTAATCTTGCTACAACCAAAAATATTCTTACGAAAACAGAAATTTCTAAATCTTGTGCCCACGTGAAATTCGGACATACAAATATTTCATCATCCTTATCGAATATCCTTTGGAAACTTGAAGAAAATGGTATTTATCTGTGGAAATACCAAGGGAAAGATCCTATTGCTCTACGCTTATGCCATTCATAGCTACAGATTAGTGAGATGCAAAATGATAAATGGAAAAATAACAATATTGTTTACTTTATATCACCGTTTCAATACAAATTTTTTCTATAACACTCCAATCAAATTTACTTTGAGCTGTTTTCTAGTATTCGCTGGCCTCAATATATAATACCACATTTAGGTATATTCAAATTATATCATTCCTAGTATGTACTAAAAATATGTTTGGCAGAAATCGTACCGTGGGTATGTGTATATGTGCTCACAAACAAACAAACGACTACAGGGGTGAATACATACCACTCGCAAAATTTTTGATTTTGACAAAGGCAATAATGGTAAAATACTGATGACGAATGGGGAATAACCAATGATGAATGGTATACTTTGATAAGTATATTTTTAAACTTCTTGAAAAGCTAAAAGTCTTAAACCATTGATACAAAAAAATTCATAAATTAACAAGGACAAGAATATTGTTGTTGCCAAGAATTTATGTGAATTCACATTTATTAAAAATGCACGATCAGCATTTTGGTTATAAATGATAAGGACACGTGTTAAAAGTTTTATTAGAAATGAGCTACATCCTCCTTTTCAAAACTTTTCTACTTAGTTTTCCAAAACAAATATTTGAATTTGATGGAAATGCAGTTAACACACACACACACACCCATATATGTATATGTATGTATGCATATGTATGTATATATATATATATATATATGCATACAAATTATATATACAGTAGGTATATATGTAGCCTGAATATATATATATATATATATATATACAGAGAGAGAGAGAGAGAGAGAGAGAGAGAGAGAGAGCGCGCACTAGTAAATTACATCTAAATTCTGCTATAAATTAACGACAATCTGTAAGGCCATTAAGAAATATTGTATAAAAACGCAATTAAACTACCCCTCTAAAATTCCTTATAAAAAAAAAAGAAAAGAAATAGCAAATCGCATATACAGCCATTGAACATTTCAAAATGCAGAACTGCAATGAATAGTCCTTTGAGGTTTGGATAAGCGAGTTGATTTTCATCATCACGCTGCATTGGAAGTTGTCAGAATCAATAGAGGAAATAATTGAACTTACTTTCCCAAATAATTTGTTACCTGTCTTTCGATAATCTATTAGGTGACACTTAATGTTGATAATTAATCGGCAGTACTATATATATATATATATATATATTATATATATATATATATATATATATATGTATGTATATATAAACAGTAAGATAGCAGCTTATAGAAATAATTAAAGAAGCCTTATTCTCACAGTCATAAATAATAAAAAGTAAAATTTAGGCGCCACAAATGAATAAAAACGTGAAATAAAAAGATATATAATATATATAAAGAAATAACCACGAAAAAAAAAATTGAAAATAGACAAAATGAAGATCGAATCCTGTACACGTGTAGGATAGCCTTGCTAAACGTTAATGAAATTCGCCGAAACGTCAGCTGACGGCATTAATTTGCATCAGAGGAGAATTGGCCTTGATTTCTGTCGGCGGAATTCCTGATGCGGTTTCCACAGGCGACGTATTTGCAACAGATTGCAATTTTTTTTTCTTTTTTCTTTTTTTTTGTACCTTTCGCCTGCTGTCGATTGGGAATAAGTGTGATAAGGTAGATATGTTCGTCCGGAAATTCAGAACTCAAGCAAATGCCTCTTATTGCAGTGAATTTATAGAGCATTTTATGCTTTATCTATTTTGATAAAAATATTATGATGATGAATATGATTATAATAATAATAATAATAATAATAATAATAATAATAATAATAATAATAATAATAATAATAATAATAATACTAATAATAATAATAATAATAATAATAATAATTATTATTATTATTATTATTATTATTATTATTATTATTATTATTATTATTATTATTATTATTATTATTATTATTATTATTATTATTATTATCAATAACTGTAAAACCATAATTAAGATAATTCAGGCAAATTAACACGAATATGATTTTAACTAATTACTTTACTTAAGGTCTTTAAGTAAAATCCATTGGGGTAAGAATGTGATAAGAGATGAAGGTAATCATTTGTGTAACTTCAGTAATAGTCCATTTCATTTAATAAATAGGGATTAGAGAGAGAGAGAGAGAGAGAGAGAGAGAGAGAGAGAGAGAGGAGTGAGAGATAAGAATGAATACATAATCACTTTTATAGTTTTATATTTAAATTCGTAATGAAAAAGAAACTGAAAACGAAAAAAGAAAAAAAGGAGGAAGTAAACATCAGATTATAAAAAGCAACACTTAACGCATCAAGTCACTAATTGCTTTAAACTAAAATATTGAGTGAATTATCAGTGTAAATAAGTATACTAATTAAAGAATATTCTTAATAGAAAAGAGATAGCCCCTTCCTAAAGCAACAGCTGGTGCCCGAAGTGAAAGTAAGGCGTTAAAGGATTTTACCTCCTTTAAGTAACGGATCGACCTGTCTTTAAGTGAGAGAGAATGGGTCTCTGAGGACTCAATGGGAAGGAAAAGGATTCTAAGGATTAAGGATTAAATGAAAAGGAGGGGATTGAATGGATTACATTTAGTTTCGAAGTCTGGCTTTTTTTTTTTTTTTTTTTTTTTTTTTTGGTGGAGTGGAGATTTTGTGATGACACTGGTGTAATCTTTTATAAAATGTTTAATCCAAACGATGCATTTAGTTTATAAATAGAAATATTTAGAAATTATCATTTAATATTTTGTAGTTTATTACTGACTGGCTATATAAACAATAGTTAAATTTATTGAATTTCAGCGTTTTGATTAATTTGCTAATTGGTAATCACAAGGTATACCAAAAAAAGAAAAAAAGGAGAAAAAAATATTATTATCTTAGACCTCCTCATGAATTATTGCGTATTTTCTAGTATATTGAATGCGATAATTACCAGCAATTTATGTAGTGTACATATGGCAATCAAGATAATTACTCAATTGAGATTAATTCTCGGTCTGACTTATAAATCAATGTTCTTTTTTAGTATCACTTGATATCAATGTTCTTGATTTTTTTACTGGTTTGTATAATGAGGTTTAGACAAGAAAAAAAGTCTGCTTTTATTCTATTTTTGAGATAGTCACGTGAAGAATTTAATTTTACAAAGTACCTGGTGTATAAGGAAATATATTAATGTCTTCAATAGTAGAGTGGGATTTTTTCCTAATCAATAGATAAGGGAATATAAAGCAATTCTAACCTAAATATATTTAGAATCTAAATACCAGTCCTTAACTTATTTTCCTGAGGAGAATAAGTGATATTCATTGTTACAGTTTACAAATTCAAATCAGCAACACAACTTTCAGTGATCACAATGCTAAAAATATCACCTATTAATCTGATGACAAGCAGGTTTAACGTTAAATGAACTCAGTAATCAAATCAGTTATTATACGAGATTAGATAATTCCTACATAACATCTAAATGATTGCGTTAGTTTTTTAAAGCTTCTTTCTTTACAAGAATTTTGTTTTCCCTATAATTGTATTAAAAAATTACGGTTTCTTTATCATATTGAACAATAACATTCAGTTA
>NC_090744.1:106298126-106303126 GCF_036898095.1 Palaemon carinicauda | reverse complement strand
ATATATATATATATATGTGTGTGTGTGTATATGTATATACGTGTGTGATGCTTGTGTATCTTTAACTTCGGGTATACATATACATTACGTATATTTTCCATTCAAAGAAAATAGGTAACAAGAAAATATTACGAACGTTACGCTATTGTTTGTGACTCTTTAGGCCTACATTAGGCCTAAGGAGACGTGACGGACATGAATGTTTTCCGGGTGAAAGACTCTGACAGAATTCAGAAAAATATTCCCAGTGAGGCATTGTTATACTGCATATCTTGGAAGGGTGAAAAAAAAAAAAACTTCATTATACTGACAGATATTTATAAAAAAAATTTGTTTCAGTTCATAACTCAGAGAGAGAGGAGAGAGAGGAGAGAGAGAGAGAGAGAGAGGAGAGAGAGAGAGAGAGGAGAGAGAGAGAGATGTCTATTCAGCATATACAGATGTAATGAAAAACTCTTAAAATTCCTGGAATACAAAAATGAGTTAGAGAGAGAGAGAGAGAGAGAGAGAGAGAGAGAGAGAGAGAGAGAGAGAGAGAGAGAGAGAGAGGAGAGAGAGAGAGAGAATATGACCGGATTAAATATGAAATTTCTGATTTGTAGTTTAATATGTTTAACTATGCAGTGTCGTCCAAGGTTTATATATATATGTATATATATATATATATATATATATAATATATATATATATATATATATATATATATATATATATATATATATATATATATATATATATATATATATAAATTTTTATATATATGAATTTATATATATATGTATATATGCATATATATATATATATATATATATATATATATATATATATATATATATATATATATATATATATATATATATATATAGACTGGAGAGAAAGATTGATGGAATGCTGAGAGATGAACAAGCAGGATTTAGAAAAGGCAGAAGTTGCAATGACCAAATTTTCATTTTAAGATGTTGTACAGCAATCCCTAGAATATAGGAATCCCCTTTTACTGGCATTTGTGGACTAAGAAAAAGCCTTTACTGTGTGCACCGACTAATTTTGTGGAGAGTTCTGCCTTATTATGGAATTCCTCTTAAATATGTAAATTTCAATAAGTCTTTTCATGAGCATAGCAAGTGCAAAGTTAATGTTAATGGAGTCTTATTATTATTATTATTATTATTATTATTATTATTATTATTATTATTATTATTATTATTATTATTATTTTATAAACTACAACCCTAGTTGGAAAAGCAAGATGCTATAAGCCAAAGGGCTCCAACAAGGAAAAATAGTCTAGTGAAGAAAGGAAATGAGGAAACAAATGCACTATATATGAGGATATGTGAATAAAGAATATAGAGTATCTTCAAATGTGTCATATAAAGTGTATGAAGACTAACTCGTGTCAGGTTTGTTCAAAAAAAAAAAAAAAAAAAAAAAAAACGTCGCTGCAAGTTTCACTTCGGAAGTTCCGCCAATGGTCGTTCAATTAGTCCGTTATGCATGTTTCATAAGATTTCTCATAATTCTGACCACCCTTTACATTCAGATCTGCCTGGACAGATCCATCCTGTTCAAAATACTATGTATACAGTTAATTCTAATAGTCATGTCTTCTCCATCATGAGGCTCAATACTACACAGTATTCAAGAAGTTTTATTCCAGCTATGACCATTGTGGAATGATCTTCCTGATCGGGTAATTAAATCGGTAGAACTTCAAAAGTTCAAACTTGTAGAAATTTTTTCTATAGTGAACAAAGTGACATAAGTATGTTTTATTGTTGTTACTGTTCCTGAAATATTCATTTCAGTTTTTGATTATTTCTCGTGCAGTTTATTTATTTCCTTATTTCCTTTCCTCACTGGGTTATTTTTCTCTGTTGGAGCCCTTGGGCTCCTATCATCCTGCTTTTCTAACTAGGGTTGTAGCATAACCAGTAATAGAATAATGATCAGGATGATACCGTGTATACATATATTTACGGGAATTTAATTTTCCATAACGCTATGATGCATCTTTTTAGCATGTTATAAGCCTAATAAACAAATCTATCGATTAATGAGATTTACTATTGTGAGTTAACAGAATAAACGGAAATAAAAATCGCAGTTATCCAGTTTTCCTTACTTTCATGGAAATTAAGACCATTAAGCATTGTTGAGAGTGTAACGGTCATCGTTGCCTCACTGGTATAAATTTAGAATACATTAGAATCAAACGTTGCCTTTCATTCTCTTAAAGAAATCGTTACGTGACTGGAATAATTGACTATAATAATGATAAGGTTGCCAGGTGCAATCCTGGCCACCTGTTTCCACCTGGACGTACTTTTCCTTATCGGTTTTCACTTCACAAACACAAACTATTCATCCTGAGCAAGAGAATGGAGATAGGAGAATGGAAACTTAATCGAGGAGAGAAAAATTGTAGAATAAAACTCACTTCCTCGAAGAGGTCAGACACTTCTTCCGGAGACCCTGGCAGAGTCATTCAGTCCAACAGCTAAAACCTCGAGGGCTTTAGAACTGTTACTGCCTCACTCTGGAGACCTCCTTTTTTTTTGCAATACGCCACAGTAGAAGAAAGGGAAAAGAAGAAGAGCTATTGCTCAGGGGTAGAGAGACAGTAAATTTTCTCGAGAAGTCCTGTAAGAGGAAATATGGCCACGGAGGAAGAGGTACATATATAAACTCAGCTGTAGAATTTCTTTTCTTTTACTGGAAGAAGAGAAAGGGAGTTTTAAATCCATTTTCTTATCTTCTGCCTGGAAGGCTAAGTAATTTCTTGGATTGATATTCTCTGTCCTTTATCGGTGATAAAATTTCTTTTCTATTATTTATAAAATAGTGTACAGTTGGCTTCATTAATTCCGGTGCACTTCAGGGGAAGTTAAAGAGACGTCAGTGTACCGGAATTAGTGAAACCAACTGTACCTACGCCGTTAAAAAAGACGTCTAAATATTTAGATAGATATCCACACACACTAACACGCACACACACAGAGTCATCCCTTCCAACCCCCTTCCCCTTTCCTAACTACATCCCGCTGGTTCGGCAATTTGTGGGAGATTGGGGTTTCCGAGTATACCCCTCGAGGTACCCCCTCTCACCAGGTTATGACTACTCTCCCTCCCCATTAGTGTGGTAGGAAAGGAAAGATATATATATATATATATATATATATATATATATATATATATATATATATATATATATATATATATATATAATCAGAGACTTTCTCTTTATTATGACCTCAAGGGGATTTCTGCAATTAATGATGCACTCGTGAGTTCTTGTTTCTGGAAGCGTGACCAAAAGGGAGAATTAGGAAACCAATGTCCCAATGGATATAAGAAAGGTAGTTAAAGTGAGAAGTTCTAAAACAGGTCAAAAGACCCAAGAAGATTTGCTTTCAACGGAAATTTTGAATTTTCTACTACTTTCTTGCCATTTTTCATGCATTCCCTATACCATGGTCTGTACCATGGCCCTCCACTGTCTTGGGTTAGAGTTCTCTTACTTGAGGGTACACTCGAGTACGCTATTCTATCTTATTTCTCTTCCTCTTGTTTTGTTTAAGGTTTCATAGTTTATGTGGGAGATATTTATTTCACTGTGGTTACTCTTCTTAGAATATTTTTTTTTCGCTATTTCCTTTTCTCATTGAGCTATTTTCCCTTTTGGGGCCCCCTGGGCTTATAGCATCCAGCTTTTCCAACTAGGGCTGTAGCTTAGCAAATAATAATAATAATATTAATAATGATAATAATAATAATAATAATAATAAGTATATTGAAAATAACATACATTCCAATATTTTTACAGCTAAGTGGTTACTTTTATCTGGTAAACTCAATACGGATATGTTGGCTCTGTTAAAGGTTTATTACAATATTGGTGAATTTGCTAAAGCATTGTATTGTTTAGGAGTTTTCTATCAAATGTTAGAGCTTTAATTCGTATCTACAAATGAAAATATATTGACATTTTAGTAGAGTAAGGTGATGATAAATTTCATGATAATCTCTACGTTTTTATCGAATATATTGTCTAGAAGACATTCTGTACTTAGTGTTTCATGTAATGATATTTTTGGAAAATATTTTATTTGTCAAAGTGTTCTTCCTATTTGTAAACGATTTTTTTTTTCAAATAATTCAAGAAAATTACGAATGATGGTACAGTTGACTTCCTTCATTCCGATACACTTCACAGAAAGCTAAGGAGACGTCTGAAAGTTGTACATAGTAACATGTAACATTGTTTACCAAAGGATAAATTGTTGGTAACACTGAACTTGTAAAACACTTTACAAAGTGTTGTTAAGTAAACAAGTTCAGCAAGTTTGTTTTACAGGCAGCGTTACCAACAGTTTCCCTTTTGCTAAACGCAGCAATAGCTGCTAGTACAACTATCAACGTCTCATTGGCTTCCTGTGAAGTGTACCGGCATTAATGAAGCCAACTGTACCAAGGCTGTATTGGCCTTGGGTCTTACAAAGTATGCAGCATGATATTCGATGTAAAATTTGTAAAGGCTTTACATTGTACGGCTGCTCAGATGAAAAACAAAGCATTATAGATGTGTGCGTTAGTATATAAAAGTATTTCTTCAATAACCTCTGATATGTACAGTTAGCTTCATTAATTCCGGTACACTAACGTGTCCATAGCATCACGGGATGTGTACCGGAATTAATGAAGCCAACTGTACATACGTTGCTCATTGCTATTTTATGGCCAGTATTATTGCATGAATATCAAAATTATACCTTATATCTTCTATTCAATATGCAATTATATGTCTCTTTATAATGGGATTCATAAGTCCTTCCTGAATATAATAGCCTTTTTTATTGCAGCCTGAGAGAAACAACTTTGTCAAGGGGAATTTTCTCCAGCGTAAAAGATGTGATCATTTGCCTTTCTTAGAAAGAAGAAATTCTAAATGGACTCTTTAGCAATATTTATTATTATGTGACCGTTTATATGGGCATATC
>NC_090744.1:106285390-106290390 GCF_036898095.1 Palaemon carinicauda | reverse complement strand
TTAAATAGCCACAGCGTTAATGAATCCCTGCATTACTCACTAAACATGAATGTAAAAAAAAATCGCCAAGAAATTCGCCTAAAAATAATCCGAAACAGCGAACGAACACGAAAAAAGCCTCAAGCGATTCGCAAAAAAAAAAAAAAAAAGAAAAAAAAAAAACTCCGGAGAGCATTCAACTGCACACTCGGAATTTTTAATGATGGTTTTGTTCGGAAGCAATCAGCCCTAAAAGGCGGACGGAGAAGTGGGTACACAGAGGGAGACTGGGGCTCGTTATCATTTATCGCTGAGCATCAGGAGTAATTGGATACACGATTTCGTCGTGGTCTGTTATGAAGATTTTCCTGCAAGAACAAATATGAGGAGACTTGTAGAGAGACAAATATGTAGAAGAAAATGTAGAAGTATGTTTATGAGTGATGATTATGAATACTGCAGCACTGACGAAAGAAGAAAAATACGAGCAATAGAAAAGCTCAACTGAAAATTAATTATACTGAAGCTGTGATTATCTTTATTGAAACTTACTTACATGATGGTGTACCCAAAAATAATAATAATAATAATAATAATTAATAATAATAATAATGCAGAAAAGTTCATCAGCTAAAGATTCTGTCTCAGTTTTCAGTCCTAGCAGAGGATATCAGTCTTTAATTGTTATTATCAAAAGAAATATCATCCTACTTCGCATTAGAAGGTCACTGCCACGGGGCAATTAGGTAATGGAAAAGTCCCTGCCTGGTGATCTCCTCGATAATTTCTAGTAATGTCTGCAACCTTACTATCGCTGTGAGCTAAGGATGGGAGTTGTACCAACCGTGTGTCACACGATCGTACATAGTAACGACATTTCATTTTGTGTATATATTATGCTTGTAACTTCGCTCTTCCCTCGCACTAAAAAGAACCTGAATAAACATGCCTGTTTTTCTCGCCGTTAACTGTTAACCGATGCGGTGTCGGTTTGAACAGGAAATTTCATGTTGCATCGAGTTTGTGTATATAAAGGAGAGTGTTCTGTAATAAAGTCACTCAGTTGTTTCCATCCTGTCTTTGAGTTACAACCTTCTCTCAGCACGTCACAGAGTGTTTGGAGGAGCCTACAGGTGTACTTGCTGATATCAGCTCCAATTACCTATCCTTAGCTGGTCCTAGCTTTATGGAGACGGGGCTTGGGTGTTGATCATAGTATATAAGGTCAGTCTCTAGGGCATTGTCACGGTTCCTGCCATTGATGAGCGACCTTTAAACCTTCAAGTGATTCTCAGTCTTAAGAGACCAGAAATTCGAATGCTTTGGCATACAAGGTTATAACACGTTTGATAAGATCTAAATTAACAATATCTATTTTGTCAGAAGCTCTGGATATGAGATTACTGATTTTAATATTCTTCTTATGTATTAGAAAAATGCAGCAAAGTTTTTCTAATCATTACGAAAGCCAAGCACACAAAATAAAAACTTTAATTCTTCATATACTTTCTAGAACCCTGCTCACAACGATACTTACGCACGCTTACCGATAAATTACAAATGCTCAATTAAATAGCCACCGTGTTAATGAATCGGTACATTGCTCTCTAAACATGATGGAGGTCAAAAATTTTCGAAAGAAAAATAAGGCATCACACGATTCGGGAAAAAAAAAGAAAATTTATTCAATTAAATAGCCATAGCGTTAATGAATCTGTGAATTACTCTCTTAAACATAAATGTCAAAAAAATTTCGCCGGAAAATAATCCGAAACACCGATCGAACACAAAAAAGCATCAAGCGATTCCCCCCCCCCCCCCCCCCCCCCAAAAAAAAATGCTCAATTAAATAGCCACAGCGTTAATGAATCTGTGCATGACTCTCTAAACATAAATGTCAAAGTATTTCGCCAGAATATAATCGGAAACGACCAACGAACACAGAAGAAGGCATCAAGTGATTCGCAAAACAAAACAAAAACAAAAAAAAAATGCTCAATTGATTAGCCACACCGTTAAAGAATCTGTGCATTACTCTCTAAACATAAATGTCAAAAAATTTCGCCAGTAAATAACCCGAAGCGACGAACGAACACGAAAAGAAAAGCACCAAGCGATTAAAAAAAAAAAAAAAAAAAAAAAAAACACGAATCCCAAAAGAAGAAAAAAAAAGAAAAATCCGGAGAGCATTCAACTGCACACTCGGAATTTTTAATGATCGTTTTGTTCGGAAGCAATCAGCCCTAAAAGGCGGACGGAGAAGTGGGTACACACAGAGGGAGACTGGGGCTCGTTATCATTTATCGCTGAGCATCAGGAATAATTGGATACACGGTTTCGTCGTGGTCTGTTCTGAAGATTTTCCTGCAAGACCAAATATGAGGAGACTTGTAGAGAGACAAATTTGTAGTAGAAAATGTATTAATATGTTTGTGCATGATGATTGTGAATAGTAATCCATAAATTTCATCATCATTATTGCTATTTATATTTTTCTTTAACCTATCTTTAACTTAAGTAAAACACAATGCTGTGTCTTGATTTTGGGTATTGAAAATCCACATTTATATACGTTGTATATTAAAAAATGCAGAAGCTTTTGCACTTTTTAAAATGTGCTTCTGGAAAGCTTCTGCATATTTTTTTATACAACGTATACAGTATAGCTGCATTTTTAATACCCACTATTATTATAATTATCATCATGATTATCAGTATCATTACTATTATTATCATTATCATTATTATCATTATAATTAGCTAAGCTAAAACTCTAGCTGGAAAAGTAGGATGCTTCAAGCCCAAGGGTTCCTACAGGGGAAAACAGCCCAATGAAGAAAGGAAATAGGGAAAAAAGAGACCAAGTGAGAAGTAACGAATTATTAAAATAAATTATTCAAAGAACCGTAACAATAAAATAGATCTTTCATTTATAAACTATGAAATACAAGAAAAACAAGAGGAAGAGAAACGAGATAGAATTGTGTGCATGAGTGTACCCTCAAGCAAGAGACGTAGAGAGAGAGAAATATTATCTGATAATGTATAAGTGTCTTTATGCATGATGATTGTTAATATTATTTCATCAATTTTATGTACATGTAATATATTTGTAAATGGTCAAATAAATAAACAATAACAAATAGATTTGTAAATAAAGAGGTAATAAATGCTATCAATATTTCGAGCAATTTACTCCAAATGAATAATCAATTTTAAGGACATGAAATTGTATTTTCTTCATCTGATGCTGCCTTGACATCTTAAGAATGATTATAACATAAAAAAAGACGATTAATTTCGAATTTATAGGATCTATTTTAACCTTTGGTTAGTTTTATTTCATTTCAGAATGAATAATCTAGATTACACACACACACACACACACACACACACACACCTAAATCTACGTCATATCAAAAGCGGGAGAGGATATTTCATATACATACGGATATACATACAGTATATGTAAATTTATACACATATACATACATACATAGTATATATACAATTATATATGTATATATACAGTATAAAGTATATATATATATATATATATATATATATATATATATATATATATATATATATATATATATATATATGTATATATATATATACATACATACATATATATATATATATATAATATATATATATATATATATATATATATTTATATATATATATATATATATATATATATATATTGATATATATATATATTTATATATATATATATATAAATTATTTATGAGTATGTGGTAAGCAGAGCAACATCATCTGGGTCAGAAACATGTAAATAATATTTTCCCTATTCTTGCATTATTCTCGTAAAAAAAAGAAAAAAAAAAACACTGTCGAACTGAAAAGGAACTAATAATTAACGAGATTTTGATGATTTTTTTAATTAAAAAATAATTTTCACTAAAAATCATAAAACAAAATGCTCTCTCTCTCTCTCTCTCTCTCTCTCTCTCTCTCTCTCTCTCTCTCTCTCTCTCTCTCTCTCTCTCTCTCCTCTCTTCTCTCTCTCTCCATATTAAATCTGCTTGCCTTATTTTATATTATCTTATTTTCTTAGATGCTTTGAAAAACACTAACCTGCTACATAGCTAACTTAACTCCTTTAGCCCAGACCTAAAAAAGAAAAAAAATATATAAAAAAGTGATTGATGTTGGGCGTAATGCTAAAAGAAGTAATACACCTGAATATTATAATTGGGAGGGTTATAATATTTTTGTCCTTAGTGCTGATCAATATGCCTTATATTCATTTATATAAATTTATAGAATACATTAATTGAATCGTAAAATACCATTTAAAGAAGCAGCTCTCGCATGTTTCTCCTTTTTCAAACTAGCTTATAACAGCAGATTGAAGCAAGGGTTAATCTCACTGCCAGAGCTATGCCCTAGCCAATCACATTAAAGTAAAATTAACTCTCAGCCAAGCTTATTGTAGCAGAATGAAATCTTAGTAAAGCTTTCTAAAGAAGAATGGAAACTCAGCCTGGATTACTCAAGCTGAATGAGTCTCAGCCTAGATTACTGAAGCTTAATGCGTTTCAGGCTAGTTTATTGGAGATGAGTGAAGTTAGACATGTTTTTTTTAAAACAGAATGAAGTCTTAGTCTAGACACTAAAGCCGAATGAAGTTTCAGCCAAGCTTATTGAAGTAGAATGAAGTCTCAGCCTAGACACTGAAGCTGAATGAAGTCTCAGTCAAGCTTATTGAAGTAGAATGAAGTCTCAGCCTAGACACTGAAGCTGAATGAAGTCTCAGTCAAGCTTATTGAAGTAGAATGAAGTCTCAGCCTAGACACTGAAGCTGAATGAAGTCTCAGTCAAGCTTATTGAAGTAGAATGAAGTCTCAGCCTAGACACTGAAGCTGAATGAAGTCTCAGTCAAGCTTATTGAAGCAGAATGAAGTCTCAGCGTAGATTCCGAAGCTGAATGAGTCTCAGCCAAGCTTATTGAGCCAGAATGAAGTCTCAGCCAAGCTTATTGAGCCAGAGTG
>NC_090744.1:106265390-106275390 GCF_036898095.1 Palaemon carinicauda | reverse complement strand
TGAAACGAAGCAACGTGTTACTGCAAAGAAGCAACGTGTTACTGAAACGAATCAACGTGTCATTGCAAAGAAGCAACATGTTACTGAAATGAAGCAACGTGTTACTGCAAAGAAGCAACGTGTTACTGAAACGAAGCAACGTGTTACTGCAAAGAAGCAACATGTAACTGAAATGAAGCAACGTGTTACTGCAAAGAAACAACATATTACTGAAACGAAGCAACGTGTTACTGCAAAGACGCAACGTGTTACTGAAACGAAGCAACGTGTTACTGCAAAGAAGCAACATGTTACTACAAAGAAGCAACTTGTTACTGTAAAGAAGCAACATGTTACTACAAAGAAGCAACGTGTTATGTAAAGAAGCAACATGTTACTGCAAAAGAAGCAACATGTTACTGAAAAGAAGCAACATGTTACTACAAAGAAGCAACGTGTTATGTAAAGAAGCAACATGTTACTGCAAAAGAAGCAACATGTTACTGAAAAGAAGCAACATGTTACTACAAAGAAGCAACGTGTTATGTAAAGAAGCAACATGTTACTGCAAAAGAAGCAACATGTTACTGAAAAGAAGCAACACGTTACTGAAACAAAGCAACGTGTTACTGCAAAGAAATAACGTGTTACTGAAACGAAGCAACGTGTTACTGCAAAGAAGCAACGTGTTACTGAAACGAAGCAACGTGTTACTGCAAAGAAACAACGTGTTACTGAAACAAAGCAACGTGTTACTGCAAAGATGCAGCGTGTTACTGAAACGAAGCAACGTGTTACTGCAAAGACGCAATGTGTTACTGAAACGAAGCAATGTGTTACTGCAAAGATGCAACGTGTTACTGAAACGAAGCAACGTGTTACTGCAAAGAAACAACATGTTACTGAAACGAAGCAACGTGTTACTGCAAAGACGCAGCGTGTTACTGAATCAAAGCGACGTGTTACTGCAAAGAAGCAACATGTTACTACAAAGAAGCAACTTGTTACTGTAAAGAAGCAACATGTTACCGCAAAAGAAGCAACATGTTACTGAAAAGAAGCAACACGTTACTGAAACAAAGCAACGTGTTACTGCAAAGAAATAACGTGTTACTGAAACGAAGCAACGTGTTACTGCAAAGATGCAACGTGTTACTGAAACGAAGCAACGTGTTACTGCAAAGAAGCAACGTGTTACTGAAACGAAGCAACGTGTTACTGCAAAGAAACAACATGTTACTGAAACGAAGCAACGTGTTACTGCAAAGAAGCAACATGTTACTGAAACGAAGCAACGTGTTACTGCAAAGAAGCAACATGTTACTGAAACGAAGCAACGTGTTACTGCAAAGACGCAACGTGTTACTGAAACGAAGCAACGTGTTACTGCAAAGAAGCAACATGTTACTGAAACGAAGCAACGTGTTACTGCAAAGATGCAACGTGTTACTGAAACGAAGCAACGTGTTACTGCAAAGAAGCAACATGTTACTGAAACGAAGCAACGTGTTACTGCAAAGACGCAACGTGTTACTGAAACGAAGCAACGTGTTACTGCAAAGAAGCAACATGTTACTGAAACGAAGCAACGTGTTACTGCAAAGACGCAACGTGTTACTGAAACGAAGCAACGTGTTACTGCAAAGAAGCAACATGTTACTGAAACGAAGCAACGTGTTACTGCAAAGATGCAACGTGTTACTGAAACGAAGCAACGTGTTACTGCAAAGAAGCAACATGTTACTGAAATGAAGCATCGTGTTACTGCAAAGATGCAACGTGTTACTGAAACGAAGCAACGTGTTACTGCAAAGAAGCAACATGTTACTGAAACGAAGCAACGTGTTACTGCAAAGATGCAACGTGTTACTGAAACGAAGCAACGTGTTACTGCAAAGAAGCAACATGTTACTGCAAAAGAAGCAACATGTTACTGAAAAGAAGCAACACGTTACTGAAACAAAGCAACGTGTTACTGCAAAGAAATAACGTGTTACTGAAACGAAGCAACGTGTTACTGCAAAGATGCAACGTGTTACTGAAACGAAGCAACGTGTTACTGCAAAGAAGCAACGTGTTACTGAAACGAAGCAACGTGTTACTGCAAAGAAGCAACATGTTACTGAAACGAAGCAACGTGTTACTGCAAAGAAGCAACATGTTACTGAAACGAAGCAACGTGTTACTGCAAAGACGCAACGTGTTACTGAAACGAAGCAACGTGTTACTGCAAAGAAGCAACATGTTACTGAAACGAAGCAACGTGTTACTGCAAAGATGCAACGTGTTACTGAAACGAAGCAACGTGTTACTGCAAAGAAGCAACATGTTACTGAAATGAAGCATCGTGTTACTGCAAAGATGCAACGTGTTACTGAAACGAAGCAACGTGTTACTGCAAAGAAGCAATATGTTACTGAAACGAAGCAATGTGTTACTGCAAAGATGCAACGTGTTACTGAAACAAAGCAACGTGTTACTGCAAAGAAACAACATGTTACTGAAATGAAGCAACGTGTTACTGCAAAGAAGCAACGCGTTACTGAAACAAATCAACGTCTTACTGAAACGAAGCAATATGATACTGTACTGAAACAAGAAGTAAAAAAAATAAACTAGGAAGGAAAATGTTTGTCATCAAAGCAACATAAACAAACAACTGACAAACTTTAAAATGAGACAAGTTCTTGAAAGCACAATAGTTACCCCACTGGTCATCCTCTGGTCATCACGCATAACTGTGACACTTTTGATATATTATTATCACTTTAATCTTATTATTGCAATCAAAAATTTTCCAATACCATCAACCTATAATCAACAAAGTTAAGTTATAACTTTTTCATTGATATTTCAGAAACTAAATGGTTGAAGTACCAAAAAATGTAGAAAAAAAACAAAAAAACAAAAATAATGATAATAATAAATAAAGAAGATGATTCAAAACACAGTTTACCCAGGAAAATGGATCAATATTCATAAACACAACTTTGAAGTATAAATTTCAAACATAAGAGACTGATGCCCAGATATGGCGTTAAGCAAAAAATCTATACAATAAAACAAGAGTCAGCGATGGTATCAATACATTTTCCTATTGGTTAGTATCGAGTCATCCATCGTGAATAAATTTCACTATATCAAATCAAGATTCTTGTTTTATTCAACGGGAAATCTGGTTATTCTTTTAATAATTTCACTTTGTTAAGATCAAAGGTTATTGGGACGAATCTCTCTCTCTCTCTCTCTCTAGCTTGAATATACGAAACAATGCTCAAGCATGAATGCATACACATGCACAGTATATATATATATATATATATATATATATATATATATATATATATATATATATATATATATATATATATATATATATATATATATATATATGATAAATTTTGCACATTTTTACGTGTTTTTCATATTCAAATAAGCCATATATATTTTTGATATATTAATGTCTGGATTCTCTTAACGACCTCGGGATCAGAGCCCCAGGCGAAATCACACAAAGACAAGAGCTTGGCTCCGGCCGGGAATCGAACCCTGGTCGGCAAGCTTATATAGACAGTGACTAACCCACTTGGCCACGAAGAAAGATAAAAGTCAATGACAATTCTACTGTACTTATACCTGTCGAATTCAGGTATTTTGTACTTAGAATTGAAATCAACCCATCTTCACCATACTAGCCAAGTGGGTTAGTCACTGTCTATATAAGCTTGCCGACCAGGGTTCGATTCCCGGCCGGAGCCAAGCTCTTGTCTTTGTGTGTTTTCGCCTGGGGCTCTGATCCCGAGGTCGTTAAGAGAATCCAGACATTAATATATCAAAAATATATATGGCTTATTTGAATATGAAAAACACGTAAAAATGTGCAAAATTTATCATTAATTGAATGCCAAGTAACAAACTACCAATTAGCTACGATGGTGAAGATGGGTTGATTTCAATTCTAAGTACAAAATACCTGAATTCGACAGGTATAAGTACAGTAGAATTGTCATTGACTTTTATCTTTCTTCGTGGCCAAGTGGGTTAGTCACCGTCTATATAAGCTTGCCGACCAGGGTTCGATTCCCGGCCGGAGCCAAGCTCTTGTCTTTGTGTGATTTCGCCTGGGGCTCTGATCCCGAGGTCGTTAAGAGAATCCAGACATTAATATATCAAAAATATATATGGCTTATTTGAATATGAAAAACACGTAAAAATGTGCAAAATTTATCATTAATTGAATGCCAAGTAACAAACTACCAATTAGCTACGATGGTGAAGATGGGTTGATTTCAATTCTAAGTACAAAATACCTGAATTCGACAGGTATAAGTACAGTAGAATTGTCATTGACTTTTATCTTTCTTCGTGGCCAAGTGGGTTAGTCACTGTCTATATAAGCTTGCCGACCAGGGTTCGATTCCCGGCCGGAGCCTAGCTCTTCTCTTTGTGTGATTTCGCCTGGGGCTCTGATCCCGAGGTCGTTAAGAGAATCCAGACATTAATATATCAAAAATATATATGGCTTATTTGAATATGAAAAACACGTAAAAATGTGCAAAATTTATCATTAATTGAATGCCAAGTAACAAACTACCAATTAGCTACGATGGTGAAGATGGGTTGATTTCAATTCTAAGTACAAAATACCTGAATTCGACAGGTATAAGTACAGTAGAATTGTCATTGACTTTTATCTTTCTTCGTGGCCAAGTGGGTTAGTCACTGTCTATATAAGCTTGCCGACCAGGGTTCGATTCCCGGCCGGAGCCAAGCTCTTGTCTTTGTGTGATTTCGCCTGGGGCTCTGATCCCGAGGTCGTTAAGAGAATCCAGACATTAATATATCAAAAATATATATGGCTTATTTGAATATGAAAAACACGTAAAAATGTGCAAAATTTATCATTAATTGAATGCCAAGTAACAAACTACCAATTAGCTACGGTGGTGAAGATGGGTTGATTTCAATTCTAAGTACAAAATACCTGAATTCGACAGGTATAAGTACAGTAGAATTGTCATTGACTTTTATCTTTCTTCGTAGCCAAGTGGGTTAGTCACTGTCTATATAAGCTTGCCGACCAGGGTTCGATTCCCGGCCGGAGCCAAGCTCTTGTCTTTGTGTGATTTCGCCTGGGGCTCTGATCCCGAGGTTGTTAAGAGAATCCAGAAATTAATATATCAAAAATATATATGGCTTATTTGAATATGAAAAACACGTAAAAATGTGCAAAATTTATCATTAATTGAATGCCAAGTAACAAACTACCAATTAGCTACGATGGTGAAGATGGGTTGATTTCAATTCTAAGTACAAAATACCTGAATTCGACAGGTATAAGTACAGTAGAATTGTCATTGACTTTTATCTTTCTTCGTGGCCAAGTGGGTTAGTCACTGTCTATATAAGCTTGCCGACCAGGGTTCGATTCCCGGCCGGAGCCAAGCTCTTGTCTTTGTGTGATTTCGCCTGGGGCTCTGATCCCGAGGTCGTTAAGAGAATCCAGACATTAATATATCAAAAATATATATGGCTTATTTGGATATATATATATATATATGTATACTTAGATTTCCCCATGGCTCTGCAATCTTAGGGCTAAGTGAATTGAAGCTCTTGTCTTTGTGTGATTTCGCCTGGGGCTCTGATCCCGAGGTCGTTAAGAGAATCCAGACATTAATATATCAAAAATATATATGGCTTATTTGGATATATATATATGTATACTTAGATTTCCCCATGGCTCTGCAATCTTAGGGCTAAGTGAATTGAAGTTTTAAATTTATTTACGGCTCATTTGAATGAAAGAATATCAAGAATGTTAGTGATAAAATTATATATATATATATATATATATATATATATATATATATATATATATATATATATATATATATATATAGTATATGTATAAAGTATCTGAATATAGTATATGTATATATATGTATATATATATATATATATATATATATATATATATATATATATATATATATATATATATATATAAATATATACATATATATATATACGTATATATATATATATATATATATATATATATATATATATATATATATATATAAGTATATATATATATATATATATATATATATATATATATATGTGTATATAGATAAAATGTATATATATATATATATATATATATATATATATATATATATATATATATATATATATATATATGTATATATATATATATATATATATATATATAGATATATATATATATATATATATATATATATATATATATATATATATATATATATATATATATATATATATATATATAAACGATAATAAATTTCTGAAAATCAATTATCAAATATTGGCTACTTTAGATAGAAATACATCCATTAAGATGACATGTTTTTCGAACGTTTAAAATAATTCAAGAAGAATAAACAGAAAATGAGAAAATCTTTGAATCTATAATCCAGAGAATCCAAACATAAAAAAAAAACTCTCTTCAGAAGGAAATGGAAATGTTATGTTAGTGGAGAATTACATGGAGCTAGATTCCCTGGCTCTCTGAATATACATTGAAGTGAAAGGATAGAAATGTCACGGGAGGATTATGTGAGGTATATTGCATAGGACGGATATTACCATGCAAATGGGCGTACTTGGGGAAAGCTGAAAAAATGTACATACGTACAGTATATATTTGCATATATGTATGTATGTATATATATGTATATATATATATGTGTGTGTATATATATATATATATATATATATATATATATATATATATATATATATATATATATGTATATGAATATATATATATATATATATATATATATATATATATATATATATATATATATACATATATATATGAATATATATATATATATATATATATATATATATATATATATATATATACATATATATTTATATATATATATATATATATATGAATATATATATATATATATATATATATATATATATATATATATATATGAATGTATATATATATATATATATATATATATATATATATATATATATATGTATATATATATACATATGAATATATATATGAATATATATATATATATATGTATATATATATACATATGAATATATATATGAATATATATATATATATATATATATATATATATATATATATATGAATAAATAAATATATATATATATATATATATATATATATATATATATATATATATATATGTATATATATATATATATATATATATATATATATATATATATATATATATATATATATATATATATAAAGCTGTAGGTATATGTATGTACATATATATAGGCCTATGTGCATAACAGTGGGTTAGCCTTTCATCTGTTTGTAAACCAAAGGTTTAGTTTGCATGTTGTGACGGGCCGATAGAGGGTTGTGAACTCAAAGGAAGGATGCAATCAACTGAGTTATATTAATATAGAACACTCTCCTTTATATACAAAACCTCAAGGCAACAGGACATAACAAGTTAACAAGACAGACAATGTTACAGAGGAAAACAGCAGACATGAATTTTCATGTTCGTTTAGTGCGAGGGAAGAGCGAAGATACAAGCATAATATATGCAAAAGGAATTATGTACAATTGTGTGACACACGGTTGGTACATGGCTCCCCCCCCTAAAAATGACATACTGTACATGTTAAATATGGCGCCCTGATCTGGAGAGGCGAACTGTTGGCGGGTCATCTGGCAGAAGATAAGCAGGTTTTAGACGATCAATGGAGACCCAGTCTTCTTTGCCCCGAATGTTTAGTAAGAATGCTTTCGGACTGCGTCGGATCACAAGGAAAGGGCCCGTATAATGGGGCGTTAGTGGTGGCTTGCTACTGTCGTTGCGCAGGAAGACGTGCGTTGCAGAGTGCAAGTCCGTTGGTATGTGATGCTTCGCTGGGGGCTTGTAAGTCTGGCGGCACGGAGTATATTTTCCCACGACGTGACATATGCGCTGGAGATCGTCGGAGGAGGTTGTAGAAGGAAAAAATTCGGCAGGGACGACCAACGGGTCGCCATACACCATTTCAGCTGCCGAGACGTCGAGGGCGTCTTTAGGAGTAGTCCTTAGTCCCAGGAGGACCCAGGGAAGCTGAGTAAACCAGTTGCAATCCTTGCAGCGGGACATCAAAGCTGCTTTGAGGGTGCGATGAAAACGTTCAACCATTCCATTGGCAGCGGGGTTGTAGGCCGTTGTCTGATGTAGGGTGATGCCCAGGAGATTCGCTAATGACGTCCACAATTGAGAGGTGAAAGTGGTTCCCCTGTCAGAAGTAATATGCTCAGGGATACCGAATCTTGAAATCCATCCAGAGAGTAAGGCAGATGTACATGAGGCGGACGTTGCAGTTTCCATGGGAATGGCTTCAGGCCAACGAGTGGAGCGGTCGATGACGGTAAACAGGTAACAATGTCCTTGTGATATGGGTAGGGGGCCTACAACATCGACGTGAATGTGTGCGAAACGACGCTGAGGTTGAGGAAAGGTGCCCACTCCTGAATCCGTGTGTCGATGTACTTTGGAAGTTTGGCAAGAAGTACAGGCGCGGACCCAATCCTTAGCATCCTTAGAAATGCCGTGCCAAATGAACTTCGCCTTCAGCAGCTGTGCAGTAGAACGGCACGAGAGATGTGAAAGGCCGTGAATGAAATCAAACACCTGTCGGCGCATGGGAGCAGGAATCCAAGGTCCCGGTCTACCAGTACTGACGTCACTGAGGAGGGTGGTGTTGGAGTCTTCGAGGGGAAAGTCTTCCCAACGGAGGGACGTGCAGGATGTCCTACAAGCTTGATACTCTGGATCCTGTCGTTGGGCTTCAGCCAGGGCGTTGTAATCCAATCCCAGTTGAACGGCAGCCAACGTTTTTCTTGGCAGGGCATCGGCAACGGGATTCATTTTCCCAGGGACGTATTGGAGGGTGCAATTGTATTCAGCCACGGCAGAGAGATGTCGGCGTTGATGGGCGGACCAGGCGTCAGACTGTCGAGTGAAGGCGTGTACCAGAGGCATGTGGTCTGTGCGAATGACGAAGGGCGTACCTTCTAAGAAATGGCGAAAGTGACGGACAGCCAAGTGCACCGCCAGCAATTCTCGATCGAAGGTAGAATAACCCGATTCTGCCTTGGACAGTTTTCTGCTGAAGAAGGCCAATGGGCGGGGCGAGCCTTTGACCACCTGCTCGAGTACTGCACCAATAGCGACGTCGCTGGCATCGGTGGAGAGAAGGAGAGGGGCGTGTGGGATAGGAAAAGTGAGAGCCGCAGCAGTTGATAGGGCCTTCTTTGCATTGCAGAAGGCTGCTTCTTGAAGGGGACCCCACTTCAGGTCCTTTGGCTTGCCCTTGAGGGAGGCGTAGAGGGGAGCAAGAGTGGCGGCAATGGCTGGCAGAAAACGGTGATAATAGTTGATCATGCCCAAGAATTCCTGCAGAGCTTTGACGGTCGAGGGCGCGGGGAAGTTCTGAACGGCTGCTACCTTCTCAGGGAGGGGGTGGACTCCTTCAGGAGTGATACGGTGCCCTAAGAACGACACTTCGTTGGCGCCAAAGGTACACTTGTCGTACCGGACTACAAGGCCGTTTTGTTGCAGGCGGTCGAGCACGATGCGCAGGTGACGGAGGTGTTCCTCTTTTGAGGAGGAGAACACAAGTATTTCGTCCACATAACATACACAGAAAGGGAGGTCCCCTAAGATGCCATCCATGAGACGTTGAAACGTTGCCCCAGCATTACGAAGGCCAAAACAGGAGTAATTGAAGGTGTATGTACCAAACGGAGTGGTGATGGCGGTCTTGGGGATGTCTTCTGGGTTCATAGGCACCTAATAATACCCCTTTAGGAGGTCGAGCGTAGAGAAAACCTTCGCTTTGTGCAGGTAGGAGGTCACATCGGCAATGTTTGGGAGGGGGTAGTGATCCGGTTCTGTTTGCATGTTCAGGCGCCTGTAATCCCCGCACGGACGGAGGGAGCTGTCTTTCTTCA
>NC_090744.1:106257890-106260390 GCF_036898095.1 Palaemon carinicauda | reverse complement strand
ATACATACATACATATATATATATATATATATATATATATATATATATATATATATATATATATATATATTGATAGATATATATGTGTATACCTTTTTGTGTGTGTATAAAAAAGGACACTCAAGAAGGAAACTGATCCAATAACTATTGTATGGAACGAGTAGCCTACTGGCCGTCCATTACCGCTACTATCCACCATTTCCCCCATTTCCCCTTCAGGACTTAAACGTCTACATATGCAAAACGCAGACCACATCCGGTCCACAATATATTTGCCTAAAATACGGGAGGCCTATTTTTCATTCTTTCCATTACAGCCCGACGTCTTTTACTTGGCTTTTGAGAAACCATCAGAAAAGAGATGAATGAATACCCGCAGTGAGTAATAGAAAAGGCGTTCGAGATTCGGGATATTTATCATTTTTTCCTTATCAAGATAATATGCTTAGGAAGGTATGTGGTATATTGAGCAGTATCGCTGATAGTTATTAGGATTGAATTTCATATATGTTAAATTTATTGTAGTACTGTATGTTTAATTCACTGTTTTGATTTCGCTGTATAGAGAGTATTCTGTAATTTGATTTGTTTATTGGATTTTCAATTATTGCGTTTTGGGGGTTTTAGGCATTCCAAATTTCCTCCTTTCAATTAGGTTCTGCTTAAACGAAAATCCCTTTTTTTCTTTTTTTCAGGAGATTTATCTCTTATGCATTCGCATTTGTTTCTTTTTATACGTTATTTTCTAGGATATATATATATATGTATATATATGTATAATATATATATATATATATATATATATATATATATATATATATATATATATATATATATACATACTTATATATATATATATATATATATATATATATATATATATATTGATATATATATATATATATATATATATATATATATATATATATATATATATATTTATATATATATATATATATACAGTATATATATATATATATATATATATATATATATATATATATATATATATATATATATATCAGAATTAGTTATCATTTTTTAAAATAAACCGTAACAATAATATTTGTAAAAAAAAAATGTAGAAATAGCTATAGCCATTCTTCATCGGCTATAAAGACTCTTACCTTCTCAAGATTCCTTTTCAATAACTCAAGTATAGTCCTTAGTGCGCTTATGATTATTGTTACCACCTCTATTACCATATTCCATAGCCTTTTCATTTCACTTTGTTTTCTCTACCCTTATCTTTTACTCTTGATTCCAGGGCACTGCGACATCTGTGAGTGATAAATTTTTCGTTGTCTTGTCGACCCAAGTGACGTCTGATCGATGTGCTTATGTTACCTTGTCCGTTCTTATAAGAAAGGGCTGTTTTAATATTACTGTTCTTAAAGTTTTTTTTTTTCATTACTTCCCTTGTAGTTTATTTATTTCCTTATTTCCTTTCCTTACTGGGATATTTTTCCTTGTTGGAGCCCTTGGGCTTATAGCATCTTGCTTTTCCAACTAGGATTGTAGCTTAGATGATGATGATAATAATAATAATAATAATAATAACAATAATAATAATAATATGCTTGTATTACCCTGTCCGTCCTTATTCAGTAGTCCAAGAGCAGTTTAGTCTGATCATTTACTACCACAGCTTAAGGTTGATGTCCGTACCATTTATTGATGAATTAAATTTTTCAGTTTTTTGCAGAGACTCCAATGAATAGCTTTAGCCTAGGTTTTATTTATTCTTATATTGATTCTGAACAATCCTGAATTTTGTTTCAGGAATTGTCCAAGCATTGGTTTTCTTTTCCATTTGTTTAGTCTCTTTTTTTCCTGTTCTCTTATTTTTATTGTAATCATTATCATTAACATTAATATTATTATTATTTTCCCTTCAAATACTAAATCGTTACGTGATATTTATATTCAGAGAATCCAAAGTACAATAAAATATTTCCCTTAAATCTCGGCTTAAATTGTCTGCAATTAGTGACTGAACGCCATAACACAAACGCACGCAGAGAGAGAGAGAGAGAGAGAGAGAGAGAGAGAGAGAGAGAGAGAGAGAGAGAGAGAGAGAGTTAAATCTCAACACATTCTCTGCTACTAGTGACTGAACACCATAACACACACACCACACACCCCAAGAGAGAGAGAGAGAGAGAGAGAGAGAGAGAGAGAGAGAGAGAGAGAGAGAGAGAGAGAGAGAGAGAGTTATGTTTTCGCAGCTGTAGTTGTGTAGTTTAGGTGAATTTAAACCTTCCTGTTCCCCTTTCGAGATGAGAGAGAAACTGCAAATGATTTATGCTCCTTATTCTTCTGGGTAATGATTCATGGAATTATTAATTTTCTGCTCTTGATTCGTCGGGATATTCGTCATCTGTGGGGAATTCCAAGCCCCAAACCCCTCCCCCTCCCCCCTTTATTGGTTGTCTTTTGTTTTGCATTGTTTTATTTATAGTATTTGTCCTCGGTGAAGTATCTTGTCTTTTTATTAATT
>NC_090744.1:106242890-106250390 GCF_036898095.1 Palaemon carinicauda | reverse complement strand
GTCTGTCTTGTGAACTGGTTATGTCCTGTTGCCTTGAGGTTTTGTATATAAGGAGAGTGTTCGACAATAATATAACTCAGTCGTTTCCAACCTGCCTTTGAGTTCACAGCCTTACTCGGCGCCGTCACATTGGTGACCCCGGAAGTCGACTCGCTCCCACTGCCTTCCACCCCCAACTCCCTCGCCCCTCCATCGTTGGTACTATGACGGAGACGGACTTTACTTTCACCGTTCGCCAGCGGAGAAGCGTTTGCTTGGTTTCAACGCGCTGAAGTCCACTTTCGTATCAGGGGCGTGACTCACTCAACCACCAAAGCGGATTATGTTCTCGCGGTGATACCCGAGGACACCTTCCCGGAAATATCCGACTGGCTTTGTGAACAAGGAGACACCCCAATAGCGTATGACGCCCTCAAAACATACCTTCTGCAGCAGTACTCGCCGTCGCCAGCCGCCCGTATAGCAAAGCTTTTTCAGCTCTCGCAACAACCGTTGGGGGACCAAAGGGCTTCGCTTGCCCTCAGGGAAATGACCAGTATCGCTCGCCTTCAACCTGCCGCAGACGGCTCTCCTCGTGAGGTGAACCTACTCCGTGCCCTTTGGATACGCCGTTTACCTGAACCTGTACGCGCTGCCATACCCGATGTCTATAGTTTACCCATAAAGGACTTGATGACCAAAGCCGACGCCCTTATGGACAGCCACTTCAAGACCTCCATCAACGCCTCCACCCCTGACGACGAGGATGCCTATTCAACGTCAAGCAAAGCTGACATGAATGCCGTAGGATATACACGCCTACCCCGTGACGTGCCGAAGCGGCGACAAAGCCGCCCACCACCCACCAATCACTCGCGCCCCAACGAACGACTTCTACAGCCACTTACTACCTCCCATCCGCCGCAGTTTTGCTACTACCACTTCAGATTCTGGGCAACCGCGAAGAAATGTGCCAATGATTGTCAGTGGCCAAAAAACGTGTAAGTAGGCCATCGCTTGTGGCGGTGGCCTCCCGTGTTTCTAATCTTTTCTTTTTACAGGATGCAGGAATGGGCGTGCGATTTTTGGTAGACACGGGTGCTTGTCGTTCTCTTTTGCCAAGGAAACTCTTCAAAGCACAACGTAGTCTGTCTACATCTGCCGACGTCCGCTTGATAGCTGCCAACGGATCTGCGATACCCACCTACGGTTACGAGAACCTCAAATTATCGTTCGGAAACGGTAAATTCAATTGGAAGTTTCTCGTTGCTGACGTCACAATGCCAATCCTCGGTGCGGATTTCCTCTCTCATTTCCACCTTCTGGTCGATGTCGCCCACCGACGATTGGTCAACGCAGACTCGTACTTGTCGACACCTCTTCAACCCGCCCCCTCTAACCTCGCTCTCCACATCAGCGCACCCACGGATGCCTACGCCCACCTCCTCACGTCGTACCCGGAAGTTTTCCGTCCAGAACTTCGCCAAACGCCCACGGTTCCTGCCAAGCACGGTATTTATCACCATATCAAGACGACGGGACCCTCAGTCTTCGCAAAATTCAGACGTCTGGGACCGGAACGATTGGCAGCCGCCAAACAGACGTTCGCCGAAATGGAGGAAATGGGCCTTTGCCAAAAGGCCTCCAGCCCATGGTCGTCACCCTTACACATCGTTCTGAAGAAAGACGGCTCCCTCCGTCCGTGCGGGGATTACAGGCGCCTGAACATGCAAACAGAACCGGATCACTACCCCCTCCCAAACATTGCCGATGTAACCTCCTACCTGCACAAAGCGAAGGTTTTCTCTACGCTCGACCTCCTGAAGGGGTATTATCAGGTGCCTATGAACCCAGAAGACATCCCAAAGACCGCCATCACCACTCCGTTTGGCACATACACCTTCAATTACTCCTGTTTTGGCCTTCGTAATGCTGGGGCAACGTTTCAACGTCTCATGGATGGCATCTTAGGGGACCTCCTTTTCTGTGTATGCTATGTGGACGACATACTTGTGTTCTCCTCCTCAAAAGAGGAACACCTCCGTCACCTGCGCATCGTGCTCGACTGCCTGCAACAAAACGGCCTTGTAGTCCGGTACGACAAGTGTACCTTTGGCGCCAACGAAGTGTCGTTCTTAGGGCACCGTATCACTCCTGAAGGAGTCCATCCCCTCCCTGAGAAGGTAGCAGCCGTTCAGAATTTCCCCGCGCCCTCGACCGTCAAAGCTCTGCAGGAATTCTTGGGCATGATCAACTATTATCACCGTTTTCTGCCAGCCATTGCCGCCACTCTTGCTCCTCTCTACGCCTCCCTCAAGGGCAAGCCAAAGGACCTGAAGTGGGGTCCCCTTCAAGAAGCAGCCTTCTGCAATGCAAAGAAGGCCCTATCAACTGCTGCGGCTCTCACTTTTCCTATCCCACACGCCCCTCTCCTTCTCTCCACCGATGCCAGCGACGTCGCTATTGGTGCAGTACTCGAGTAGGTGGTCAAAGGCTCGCCCCGCCCATTGGCCTTCTTCAGCAGAAAACTGTCCAAGGCAGAATCGGGTTATTCTACCTTCGATCGAGAATTGCTGGCGGTGCACCTGGCTGTCCGTCACTTTCGCCATTTCTTAGAAGGTACGCCCTTCGTCATTCGCACAGACCACATGCCTCTGGTGCACGCCTTCACTCGACAGTCTGACGCCTGGTCCGCCCGTCAACGCCGACATCCCTGAGCATATTACTTCTGACAGGGGAACCACTTTCACTTCTCAATTATGGACGTCATTAGCGAATCTCCTGGGCATCACCCTACATCAGACAACGCCCTACAACCCCGCTGGCAATGGAATGGTTGAACGTTTTCATCGCACCCTCAAAGCAGCTTTGATGTCCCGCTGCAAGGATTGCAACTGGTTTACTCAGCTTCCCTGGGTCCTCCTTGGACTAAGGACCACTCCTAAAGACGCCCTCGACGTCTCGGCAGCCGAAATGGTGTATGGCGACCCGTTGGTCGTCCCTGCCATGCGCCCTTCGTCATTCGCACAGACCACATGCCTCTGGTGCACGCCTTCACTCGACAGTCTGACGACTGGTCCGCCCGTCAACGCCGACATCTCTCCGCCGTGGCTGAATACAATTGCACCCTCTAATACGTCCCTGGGAAAATGAATCCCGTTGCCGATGCCCTGTCAAGAAACACGTTGGCTGCCGTTCAACTGGGATTGGATTACAACGCCCTGGCTGAAGCCCAACGACAGGATCCAGAGTATCGAGCTTGTAGGACATCCTGCACGTCCCTCCGTTGGGAAGATTTTCCCCTCGAAGACTCCAACACCACCCTCCTCTGTGACGTCAGTACTGGTAGACCGCGACCTTGGATTCCTGCTCCCATGCGCCGACAGGTGTTTGATTTCATCCACAGCCTTTCACATCCCTCGTGCCGTTCTACTGCACAGCTGCTGAAGGCAAAGTTCATTTGGCACGGCATTTCTAAGGATGCTAAGGATTGGGTCCGCGCCTGTACTTCTTGCCAAACTTCCAAAGTACATCGACACACAGATTCAGGAGTGGGCACCTTTCCTCAACCTCAGCGTCGTTTCGCAC
This sequence comes from Palaemon carinicauda, assembly GCF_036898095.1. Classification (NCBI taxonomy): domain Eukaryota; kingdom Metazoa; phylum Arthropoda; class Malacostraca; order Decapoda; family Palaemonidae; genus Palaemon; species Palaemon carinicauda. The sequence continues at coordinate 106,246,823 of NC_090744.1, read as the reverse complement.
ACATTCACGTTGACGTTGTAGGCCCCCTACCCACATCACAAGGACATCGTTACCTGTTTACCGTCATCGACAGCTTCACTCGTTGGCCTGAAGCCATTCCCATGGAAACTGCAGCGTCCGCCTCATGTACATCTGCCTTACTCTCTGGATGGATTTCAAGATTCGGTATCCCTGAGCATATTACTTCTGACAGGGGAACCACTTTCACCTCTCAATTGTGGACGTCATTAGCGAATCTCCTGGGCATCACCCTACATCAGACAACGGCCTACAACCCCGCTGCCAATGGAATGGTTGAACGTTTTCATCGCACCCTCAAAGCAGCTTTGATGTCCCGCTGCAAGGATTGCAACTGATTTACTCAGCTTCCCTGGGTCCTCCTTGGACTAAGGACCACTCCTAAAGACGCCCTAGACGGCTTGGCAACTGAAATGGTCGTCCCTGCCGAATTTTTTCCTTCTACAACCTCCTCCGACTATCTCCAGCGCATACGTCACGTCGTGGGAAAATTTACTCCGTGCCGCCAGACTTACAAGCCCCCAGCGAAGCATCACATACCAACGGACTTGCACTCTGCAACGCACGTCTTCCTGCGCAACGACACCATCAAGCCACCACTAACGCCCCCTTACACGGGCCCTTTCCTTGTGATCCGACGCAGTCTGAAAGCATTCCTCCTAAACATTCGGGGCAAAGAAGACTGGGTCTCCATTGATCGTCTAAAACCTGCTTATCTTCTGCCAGATGACCCGCCTACAGTTCGCCTCTCTAGATCAGGGCGCCCTATTTAACATGTACAGTATGTCATTTTTAGGGGGGGAGCCATGTACCAACCGTGTTTCACACAATTGTACATAATTCCTTTTGTATATATTATGCTTGTATCTTCGCTCTTCCCTCGCACTAAAACGAACATGAAAATTCATGTCTGGTTTTTCCTCTGTAATATTGTCTGTCTTGTGAACTTGTTATGTCCTGTTGCCTTGAGGTTTTGTATATAAGGAGAGTGTTCTACAATAATATAACTCAGTCGTTTCCAACCTGCCTTTGAGTTCACAGCCTTACTCGGCGCCGTCACATACTCATGAAATTGCTCAGTGTTGCAATAATCATGTGGGCAGAAAATACAAATTTATATTTATTGAATCATTACTACATGTATACCTACTGGTGAGTGTGGGTTTCTGTGCGTATATATATATATATATATATATATATATATATATATATATATATATATATATGTGTATATATATGTATGTATATGTATATATATATATATATATATATATATATATATATATATATATATATATATATTATATGTGTGTATGAAATATAGTTATTATAAATATGTACATGTATAATAAATTAATATATATATATATATATATATATATATATACATATATATATATATATATACATATATATATATATATATATATATATATATATATATATAGGCCTATATATAAAATGTTTGCGAGTGTATTAAATATACACGTATATATAGATATATATGTAAATGCATATGTATATCAATATATATCAGTGTTTATATGTATATAAGTATTTTCCTTTTTTATTAATAAAAAATGTCCATGAACCAATAATTAACCAGTTGAACAATAATACCTCCCTAAGAAATTAGCTATAAGGAATGGGATATTGCATGATCTTATGTGCTTGAATTGGTCACAATTATATAGTAGTGTAGATCCTGTTGTCCCTTTGAATGAGAATCTGGTCAACATAATTGATAGGCGTATCCCTTCTCGTGTGCTAAGGTACCGAGTGAAGGACAAACCGTGGTTCAATGATGATTGTAGACGTGCTTATTTGGAGAAGCAGGAGGCCTATCACCTTTAGAAGGGTAACAGATCAGATTTGACCTGGAACAACTATACTCAACTTCAAGCTTTTGCTCAGAGAGTTTATGCCTCAACTGAAAAGGAGTACAATTTAACCATAAAAGAAACACTTTCTGGTACAACTCAGGAACATAAATGGTGGTCTTCCCTTAAATCTGCACTCTTTGGTGTAGATGCAACAGTTCCTCCTTTACTCAAACCAGATGGCTCAGTCACTCACTGTCCAAAGGAAAAGGCAACCCTTTTGGCTGATGTTTTTGACAGTAAACAGAGTAATGAAAAACTTGAACTTCCTCATTCCTGTTTTCCTGAGGCTAAACTAACTAGTTTAGCTTTTTGATCTCGTGAGATTTAAGCTCTGTTGATGGACCTTGATGCTTATGGAGGTGTAGACCCAAATGGTATTTTTCCTTTGTTTTTTATATAGACAGCAGATTTCCTAGCTCCAAAGTTATCTGTTATTTTGCTCACGTTAGCAAAAAGAGGAGCTTTTAGCACTTGTTGGAGAATTGGTAATGTTACTCCTCTATGTAAATGTGTTTGTGGTAGCTGAAGTCCCACTGATTACCGCCCAATTTCCATAACTCCCATATTATCTAAAGTTTTTGAACGTCTTCTGGCAAAATGTCTAAATAGGTTTGCTGAAGGTAATCATCTATTCCTTAGTTTCCAATTTGATTTTCGTAAAGGCCTTGGAGCGTGTGATGCCCTTCTTACAATCTCCAATGCTGTACAGAAATCCCTTGATTGTGGTCAGGAAGTTCGTATGATTGGCCTTGATTTTAGTGCTGCCTTTGACCGTGTTAATCATGAGGCCCTTGTTTTCAAACTGAAACAGTTGGGAGTGGGTGGGTCGTTTCTTAGCAATATTATTGATTTTTCAAGTAATAGATCTCAAAGAGTTGTTGTTGATGGGCACCATAGTGAGTATAGGAATGTGATATCCGGTGTTCCACAGGGTAGAGTTCTTGGCCCATTACTTTTTATACTATATACACATGACATGTGGTTTGGCCTAGAAAACAAGCTTGTTGCATATGTAGATGATGCTACTCTCTTTGCATCAATTCCATCCCCTGAATGTAGATCTGGGGTTGGTTAATACCTTAATAGAGATTTAGCTAAAATTAGTGGTTGGTGCAAATTGTGGGGTATGAAGGTGAATCCTAATAAAACTTAAAGTATGATTGTAAGTAGGTCAAGGACGGTGGCTCCTCAACATCCGGATCTCAGTATTGATAATGTATCTTTAAATTTGTATGACTCTTTTAGAATTTTAGGTGTGATTCTCCACAGCAAATTTACTTTTGAGAAACACATTAGGTCTGTGTCTTCGTCAATTGCTCAAAAAATTGGCTTATTGAGAGAGTCTTACAAGATTTTCGGTGATCAATCTATTCTGAAGAAATTTTTTAATTCTTTCATTCTACCTTGTTTTGAGTATTGTTCTCCTGTCTGGTGTTCAGCTGCTGATTCTCATCTTAATTTGTTGGACAGAAACTTACGGTCTATTAGATTTCTTATTCCTGATCTAGATATTAATCTTTGGCACCGTCGTTCAATTAGTTCTTTATGCTTGTTGTATAAGATTTTTCATAATTCTGACCATCCTTTACATTCAGATCCCCCTAGAGAATTCTATCCTGTTCGTAATACTAGGCAGACAGTTAATTCTAATAGCCAGGCCTTCTCCATCATGAGGCACAATACTACACAGTATTCTAGAAGTTTTATTCCAGTTGTTACTAAGTTGTGGAATGATCTTCCTAATCGGGTAGTTGAATCAGTAGAACTTCAAATGTTTAAACTTGGAGCAAATGTTTTTATGTTGACCAGGCTGACATGAGTCTTTTTATAGTTTATATATGATACATCTGTTTTTGACGTTGTTAATAGTTGATATAGAACATATCTGTTTTGACGATGTTACTGTTTTAGAATGATTTATTGTTAATTTATTCTCATCATTTATTTATTTCCTTATATTCTTTTCTCACTGAGCTATTTATCCCTATTGGAGCCCTTGGGCTTATAGCATCTTGCTTTTCTAACTAGGGTT
>NC_090744.1:106235390-106240390 GCF_036898095.1 Palaemon carinicauda | reverse complement strand
AGCCACATAGTGTGGTAAGGCATTTCGTTTCCTCGACGACTATACTCAATTCTTTTTAGTGAGGCAGATTTATACCGACTTGCAGGGGTGCCCTTTTAGTTCAGGAAAGTTTCCTGATCGCTGATTGGTTGGACAAGATAATTCTAACAAATCAGATAGCAGGAAACTTTTCCGAGCTAAAAGGGCACCGCTGCGAGTCAGTGCAAATGTGCCTCATTAAAAAAAAATAGTATAGTACATTTCAGAAACCTGTAATTCAATATACTTTTTTTCATCATGAAATTAATGTAAAGTTCAGAATGAATCATTGATTTTGAGTTTTCTGGCATCCTTACATCGAAGTTTATTGACGACGATATCGTTTTTATAAGTAGAGTAAAAGGATATTCAGTTTCATACCATAGAACAGACAGCTTTCAGAGGACTTGCTTCTGAAAGAAATCTGAAAATCCTGGCCAGAATGAGGTTAATGAATTTAACAAAATAGGGTCATTATCAGGTCTTAGATTTTTTTTTCTATCTTCTACAAAAGGCACATTTGATATTGTAATAATGCCTATGTCATTTTAATCTGCAAATTGAAAATATACTTTATTCAGTTCATTTAAATTCTTTCTTCTTGAATAGTCTCTCTCTCTCTCTCTCTCTCTCTCTCTCTCTCTCTCTCTCTCCGCTACGTAACGGTGAAAATTAGGTAGAACTATATTCATCTCTCTCTCTCTCTCTCTCTCTCTCTCTCTCTCCACTACGTAAGGGTGAAAATTAGGTAGAAATATATCTCTCTCTCTCTCTCTCTCTCTCTCTCTCTCTCTCTCTCTAGCTCTCGCCCTGTAAGGGTGGAAATTGTGTAGTCTATCCAAATCTCTCTCTCTCTCTCTCTCTCTCTCTCTCTCTCTCTCTCTCCACTACGTAAGGGTGAAAATTAGGTAGAAATATATTCTCTCTCTCTCTCTCTCTCTCTCTCTCTCTCTCTCTCTAGCTCTCGCCCTGTAAGGGTGGAAATTGTGTAGTCTATCCAAATTCTCTCTCTCTCTCTCTCTCTCTCTCTCTCTCTCTCTCCACTACGTAAGGGTGAAAATTAGGTAGAAATATATCTCTCTCTCTCTCTCTCTCTCTCTCTCTCTCTCTCTCTCTCTCTAGCTCTCGCCCTGTAAGGGTGGAAATTGTGTAGTTTATCCAAATTCTCTCTCTCTCTCTCTCTCTCTCTCTCTCTCTCTCTCTCTTTCCACTTAATTTGGTCTCTCTCTTTCGCAGTGGCTTTCAAAGAACGGAAAACTGACCTTCAGTACCAAAGACATCAAATACCAAGGGATTCTGGGAAGATCCGGAGGCGGCATCTCTCACATGGACAAAATAGTTGTCAACAAACTCTACGGTTGCTTGGGTAAGACCACTCGCTCCTCTCACTTAGTCAGCACTAGAACTGCTTCAACTTTTTGATGTACGGCCAAAAATTTATTGATGTGATTCCAGTTCATTCTAATAAAAGGATAATTGAATTCATGGTTAATTCTCTGAGAGTACATAGCTTTCTTCAAAGTGTACTTTGATGAATAGGACGTCGTATCTTATTGTGTATGATTTCAAACTGCTGTTCTGTTTACAAAACATTCTAGCATAACGACCCTCTTATATCGATAACTCCAAGCACACAACAAACGAACACAAACACATTTTTTTTAAACTTACTAAAATACATCTCTGTAATAGTAAAGTTTATTTTTAAATTACCACAAATTATCTCTGTAATGGGAAAGTTTATTTCTAAATTACCACAAGTTATCCCTCTAATGGGAAAGTTTATTTTCAAACTACAACAATTTATCACTGTAATGGGAAAGTTTTTTGAATTAATACAAATTATCTTTCTAATGGGAAAGTTTATTTTTGAATTACCACAAATCATCTCTGTAATGGGAAAGTTTATTTCTAAATTACCACAAACTATCTCTCTAATGGAAAGTTTATTTTCAAAATACAACAAATTATCTCTCTAATGGAAAAGTTTATACCAATAACCATTCGTTAAAAAACAGTTAATTTGAAAAACAAAGTCACTAATAATGAGTTCGACTTCTTCTTCCCATAAGATCGGTGGCGTTCTCTGTGTGGATTCCGGCATGATCCCTGCCTGAACGAAGGATACCTCGGTCAGTCCTGCAGGTGTGTTTGTCGAAGGGGAACTTTTGGTGCGACTTGTACAAATTTCGAGTGGAGGGATTATTACGGTAAGTGAGGCAGTGATGAAAACAATGGTTTAGAGTAAATGTGTATTGACTAGACAACAAAGTGAACTTGACTTCCCTGGGATTGTATATGATACAGAGAAGTAGGCTACAGCAGATAATAATAATAATAATAATAATAATAATAATAATAATAATAATAATAATAATAATAATAATAATAATAATACTAGAGACTAATCAGAAATAAACATTAAAAGTGGAATTAAAGTCTCCAGTCAAAGTTCTAATTTATTAAAATCTGGTTGTATTTAACCATTAGAGGGTACTTTTTTCCATCTATCTTAAATAGGACAAAATCATTTGATTAACCTTTTTTTTCTGACTGGAATATTTAGACATTGTGCCATGTAGACGGGAGAATGGGTCAACACACATTTCTGGTAAAGTCAGATGTTTTTTATGGCTTTGTTATAATTATTATTATTATTATTATTATTATTATTATTGTTGGAAAAGCAGGATGCTATAAGCCCAGGGGCCCCAACAGGGAAAATAGCCCAGTGAGGAAAGGAAATAAGGAAAATTAAATATTTTAAGAATAGGAACAACATTAAAATAAATATTTCCTATATGAAATATAAAAACTTTAACAAAACAAGAGGAAGAAAAACTAGACAGAACAATGTGCCCGAGTGTACCCTCAAGAAAATATGAAGTCGATTACGTTTCATATGTATAGCATTATGCATTGAATTTTCAAAACAACAAACTTAAATAGACACTTTTGAAAATGTAATGGCTTCTCCTTTTGAGGAATATTGTAGTTTGCTGTATTTTTCACTAATTCCATTAAAGGGAAATATCACTTCTCTTGGTATTCATCCAAGGGAAACTATGCATATCATTTACAAAAAAAATTATATACATAATAGAATTGTTCTGGCTTTTTGTTTCTGCTATTCGACAATATTTTGTTTTATCTCTCTCGGAGTTATTTCTGAACAATTTTTTTTATATATTTCTTTTAAAAGTTTCAGGTAATTCTTCCTTCATAATAAAAAGAAAAATATTCTAATCAAGTTTAGATTTTTAATTGATTATTTATACCGTGATAATGCTAAAATATACATGTCAGAAATATTTTCCATAATATCACATATAGCATTATCAATAAAAGTAGTTTTAGCAGCAGTAATAGCAATAGCTGCTTTGTATACGACTACTTGTGCTGTCTCATCTTCAATAGATTGCAGTCCCTAATAAAGATTATATGGAAGAATTAAATGAAGAAAACCAATTATTATTATTATTATTATTATTATTATTATTACTAACCAAGCTACAACAATAGTTGGAAAGACAAGATACTATAAGCCCAAGAGCTCCAATAGGGAAAATAGCTCAGTGAGGAAAGGAAATAAGTAAATAAATAAATGATGAGAACAAATTAACAATAAATCATTCTAAAAATAGTAACAACGTCAAAACAGATGTGTCATATATAAACTATTAACAATAGATATAAGCGAAAACAGAAGAATATCACATACTATTATTATTAGATCTTCAGATATCTGTTCATGTCCTGTTCTCGTTCGTGTTTCAGGGCCTTTGATACCACCGTGCAGCAAGAATATTAACCAGGAGACCACAATTGAGGCACCTTTAGACGAAAGAGGATTTATTCAGGATGGTACTCTCTCTCTCTCTCTCTCTCTCTCTCTCTCTCTCTCTCACCGCTATGTAAGGGTGAAAATTAAGTAGAAACATATCATCTCTCTAGAAACATACTCTCTCTCTCTCTCTCTCCTCTCTCTCCTCTCTCTCTCTCCGCTACGTAAGGGTGAAAATTAAGTAGAAACATATCATCTCTCTAGAAACATACCCTCTCTCTCTCTCTCTCTCTCTCTCTCTCTTCGCTATGTAGGGGGTGAAAATTGTGTAGAAATATAATTCTCTAGCTCTCGCTCTGTAAATGGTGAAAATTATATAGTCTATCCAAATTCTCTCTCTCTCTCTCTCCTCATCTCTCTCTCTCTCTCTCTCTCTCTCCACTATGTATTGATATAAATTGTGTATTCTATATAAAATATTTCTAAAAATTTCATTATGATTTCATATAGATCTCTGGAAGATCTTATGGTTTTAAATGTAAAAAAAAAACAAAAAAAAAAACAGGCAATAAAAAATTTGATTTTAGCAAAAATAATTGTTTTTAATACAATATTATAAAATTAATAAATAAATATTGTTTTGTTTCAGACACATGGTGCACCTGGCACATAAGTGCACCAGAAGGTCAGGTTATTAACCTTAAATTCGATACCTTCAATTTGGAGAAATCAAGTCGTACTTGCGAGAGAGCTTTCCTGGAGATACGTCAAAAGAATGAGTCTTTTGGACAAGTGTGAGTGTTTTTTAAAAACTTCCATCTATGTCTTTATAAAAGATTCGATTTTTTCACTTTCCTTTTTCTCAGTTAGTATATTGGGATAGGCTTTTAAATCTATCTATCTATCTATCTATATATCTATCTACATATATTTATTTATTCATCTATATTATGAGCTATTCAATTCATTCTTTATCGTCTAATAGATCGAGATAGGGTTACTAACTAGATGTTTTTCTGCTCTTAGATTTAACCCTAACTTTTCAAAACACTCACTATACTCAATTTTTTTTTAATGAGGCACATTTGCAATTACTCGCAGCGGTGCCTTTATAGCTAGGAAAACTTTCCCCGCTATCTGATTAGTTAAAATGATCTGGTCCAACCAATCAGTGATCAGGAAACTTTTCCGAGCTAGA
>NC_090744.1:106225390-106230390 GCF_036898095.1 Palaemon carinicauda | reverse complement strand
TGTTGAATTTTCAACCAGAAAATGATTTAAGAACAGTAATATTTGTATTAGAGCCCAAAGAAATAAATTATCTTGGACTTCATCACAATTTGAAATCTGAAATCTTGACACTTTTCGTTGAATGGAAAAGCACCAAAAATTAAGAATTTTTAGGGAAGAAAAAATGACAGAATATTTTGCTTCATCAAAACTTAACTCTCTTCCAAATCAATTTTTTTATGCAAATTGAAATGAGAAAGTAAAATTTTATTGAACTAAAATATCTAGCTGATGTTAAATTAAACAAATATTCGATAATAGGTCTTCTCTCTCTCTCTCTCTCTCTCTCTCTCTCTCTCTCTCTCTCTCTCTCTCTCTCGTGGAATTGAAGTTGTGACGCAAAAGCTGGAAAACGGCAGAATGAAAAATTAAATCCCAGCAACGTTGCATTTTTCCATCTCTTCAGTATTGCAAGTTGCTCACGCCAATCTTTTGTCAATTTTAAAGATTACCTAAAGGTGGGGGAGGTAGGTCCTTAATTCCTTCACGTGAATATTACTAAAGGCCTCTCGACTATCAAATCTACTTAGTGTTTTGGGAACGAAAGAAAATTAAGTTTATTGTTGTTGTTTCTGATTTATCGATGTTTAGTTTTAAAGATAACTTTCTCCTATTATCTTAGATATATTACAGATATTGGGTTTCATTACAGGTTTTTTTTCTATCATTCGAGAAGACAGCCAATTAGTTTACACACACACACACACACACACACACATATATATATATATATATATATATATATATATATATATATATATATATATATATAATATATATATGTATATATAATATATATGCATATATATATATGTTATATATATATATATATATATATATATACATATATATACTGTATACATATGTATATATATATATATACTGTATACATGTATATATATATATATATATATATATATATATATATATATACATGTATACAGTATATATACTATCTTTGTAACTAATTCACCTTGCCCCCTCATGCTAAACAAATCATGAGTATCTGTTCCACCTCAACGAAGCTAAATAACATAAGTGTGACATATCAGTCGTTGTACCCAAAGTAATTTAATTAAGGCAAAGCAGCATAATCAATTTACAGCTGCCTGCTCCCATTCCGCGTAAGTAGCTTCTATTCCAAGTCCTCCAATATCGCGTATCCTCAATCTATACGGATTCCTGCCTCAGCGAGTCTCCCTCTCCATCTCTGATCCTCGATTCATTCCACTAATCCCCTCATCCCTTGGGAGGCTCCGACGGGAGATGGACACCGATCAATGCTGAGACCAGTTGTGGACATGATTCGATGCATTGGGTATTGGGTGCAAAATTTGTACCTAGGAGGAAGCTAGTTGAATGGGCTAATTTTTTATATATATATATATATATATATATATATATATATATATATATATATATATATATATGTGTGTGTGTGTGTGTGTGTGTGTGTGTGTGTGTGGATACATATATGTATGTATGTAAATATATATATATATATATATATAATATATATATATATATATATATATGTATGTGTGTGTGTGTGTGTATATAATATATATATGATATATATAATATATATAATATATATATATATATATATATATATATATATATATATATATATATATTGTGTGTGTGTGCGTTAGATATTTTTGTATATTTAAACCGGTTTATGGATATGTTCATATAAGCCATAAATACCTCTTAATAACGAACTCGTACCAACGAAACCTAGGTTCCAGTGACCTTAAGCCTGGCCCTCTGGAATCTCAGTTTCCTTGGTCCGAGTTCGAATCCACGGCCAATCAGAAGGTATTATCATAAAGTTAATTGCTCCCGAGGAAGAGAGAATTCGATATGAAGAGGTATTATTAGTAGATACTATTCCACTGAAGAACAAAGGCCTCAGTTGTGTCCTTCAACTTGAGTCTGTTTATGGTTATTATATGCCAGTTCACCTTTTTCTTATATGTTATTAGAATATCCACGACTTTAGTTTACTCTCGTATCCATATTGCTCTTTTTCTGTTTCTTAGTGTTATTCCCATCTTTATTCTTTTCATAGCTCTTTGAGTTGTAACTACCCCTATGTTCTGAGGCTTTCGTAAGACTCCAAGTTTTCTGATGCATAAGTTTATACTGGCAGTACTATCTCTTAAAAAGTTCTCTTTTTCTAGAGAAAGGACCATTATAGATTTCGTAATCTGCTTGTTTACCAAAAGCTCTTCATCCCATGTTGACCCATCTTTTAATTTTAGTCTCATGTCCTAGGAAAATCCGACTGGGTGTCCTAAACACGTTTACTCATTAACAATCTTTAGAGGTTCGTCCATAACCCTTATTGGTTGTATCTCTACATTTTAAATTGTACATTATCTTAGTATGCTCATATTCATTTCCTGTCCTATATTTCTTATTTATATTATGCATATATATATATATATATATATATACATTATATATTCATATGTATAAACACACATATAGTATGATATCAGCATTTCCTCTAATTGCTAAATATAATAAACTGTATTGTTAACCCCTTCAATATTGCATTGACAAAAGCCAAAGAGAAGTTGCTGCTCTCGCTTTCTATATGTAAATTCCAGGTGAAAAGAGAAAAGCTCAAATGTTTATTTCTCTTTTTGTTGCACATGGAGAGACCCAAGTCAAGGGTGGGTTACTTCAAAGGTTTAAAAGGAGGTCATGAATGGCAGAGACAAGGGACTGTGACATTGCCCTATCAAGCAGGACAATGCCCTAGATACTGACCATATACACGATTAGTGCTCAAAACCCCTCTCCACCTAAGGTAGACAATGCCAAGAGACTGACCATGTACACATATGATTAGTGCCCAAGCCTCCTCACCACCCAAGCTAGGACCATGGAGGGCCAGGCCATGGCTGCTGATGACTCAACAGATAGACCTATAGGCTCCCCCAAACCTCTCATCCTTAGCTCACAAAGATGCTGAGGTTACAGCGACCAAAGGAACTAACAAGTTTTAAGTGGGACTTGAACCCCAGTCTGGCAATCACCAAGCAAGGAGGGTACCACCAGGTCACCTCAACCCTTATTGGGATTTAGGGAACTATAGAATTCTATTTTGCTATTATTATTCAATGATTGAATGAATTGTTTTTTTTATACATGACTTGATGAGATCTAGAATTTTCTTTTAAGATTTAATTTCCTTACGGGACGCTATTAACCTCTCAAACATGTTTCTAACATTTTCGTCATGTGATTTCAAATAATTGTATAGTTGCAAATAGTTAACTAAATTGTAAAGTAACATGAAATGTGACATGTAATGATGATAAAGAACATTTCTTGATAATCTTTTTAAGGTTCGTTGATCTTTTATTCAATATTTCCATGAAAAATCATTACAGGACAAGAATTGAATATATATTAACGATGTTCGCACTACTGAATAAGACTACCGGACACCATGATCCCCCATATTGGGTACACTGGCCTTTAGAGTTTAGTGTATATACAGTGTATTAGAGTCCTCCAAACCGGCTATCAATCATTGTGTAACACAAACACAATCCTCTCTCTCTCTCTCTCTCTCTCTCTCTCTCTCTCTCTCTCTCCTCTCTCTCTCTCTCTCAGAGTAGTTTTTATTTCACCGTCTTGAATATTCTTACTATTACCATACAGTAGTCATACATGTTTTTTATTCTGTTCCATAAGTAACTAATGTTTAAGGTAGAAAACCATAAGAATAAACATTTTAATCTTATATCCATATTATTCTTCACTTGTAGGATTTCTTATGTAAAAGATTATCACAAAATGCAGGTGTGTTTTTAATAGATTACCATTTTGATATATATTGAGTTTCACAATATTAGTTATTATTATTATTATTATTATTATTATTATTATTATTATTATTATATGATCTTGATGTTAGTTGTTGTTATCATTATTAGGTCAATAATTATGATACAGACGAGTATATTTAGGAAAATTATAGATAATTTTTCATAATTTATGAGATCACGAATTTCCTATTATGATAAAAAAAAGGCCAACCGAATGGTCTCTAGTATCAATGTTTCACATTCTCTTGTATCTATAGAGTCTATTGTGCAATTGTTTGTTTTTATTAAAGTAAAGAAAATTATTCCTCAACGAACGAATTCAGTCTCCTTTATAACAGATTTTTTTTCCCAATCATTGACTAACCCCCCCCCCCCCCCCCTCTCCACCCCCAAAACAAGAGGATGGTTGTAAGAGTGTGATTTGAATAGTTAAAATACATGGCTTAATCTTGAAAGAATGACAGTGCAGTTTTTATGTACTAAACATATTAATAACTTCAAATTATTTATACAAAGAGGCAGAGCACCTCGCCATAACTTGAGGGTTTTTAAAGGTTTAAATGTTGCTCATGAATGGCAGAGGCAAGTGCCTTAACGACTGGCCGTATATAACGTGATCAGCTGCTGATAACTCTTCAGGCAGGCATATAGGTTAAACAACTACCACTGTAGCTAACATTGATGTTCAGGTTGCCAGACACGATATGAAACTATATAACTTAAGCTTGTCTCGAACTCGCATCCAACAGATTTCCAGCCATGGACGTTTCCAATAGGCTGCCATAACATCAGAGTAAGATGTGTTTATTAGATTGAGAGAACGTAGTTTAGAAAAGGAAAGACCGTCCCAAATTCGCAAGAACTTTCATTATAAAAAACAAATTCCCTAAAACAAAACAAAAAACACTTTAATTTCTTTAACCTAGGAAAATAAGAACTCACCCCCCTCATCCCCCCCCCGTCCTCCCCCCCCCCCCCCGTTCCCTCCCCCATCAAAACAAAAATAATATTCGTTCCGCCAAATAAATTTTCAAAATGAAAATGCTTAACAAATTATAATTAACGCCGGAGATGTCTGGATATAATAGCTTTATCCGTATTGAGACTTTTTTT
>NC_090744.1:106203979-106208979 GCF_036898095.1 Palaemon carinicauda | reverse complement strand
TTGATTCCAAAAATAAGCATACCAATAACGAGATGAAATATTTTCTTATTTTTTTTTTTTTTGCTTTGCCTCAGAAAGAAGAAATCGTGCGTGGATTAGGAATAGCTCTTGGCATCCATTACCAGTTCCTGAGGCCAGACAGAGCTTTGCACTTGAACATCAACAAAGAAAATGTGAATGACAACTTTCCGAAATTCGGGTTGGACGAATTTTCATATGCAAAGATATCCTTCGATTACTCGTCTGCTATGCAGCCACATAGTGTGGTAAGGTATTTCGTTTCCTCGACGGCTATACTCAATTCTTTTTAGTGAGGCAGATTTATACCGACTCGCAGGGGTTCCCTTTTAGCTCGGGAAAGTTTCCTGATCGCTGATAATTCTAACCAATCAGATAGCAGGAAACTTTTCCGAGCTAAAAGGGCACCGCTGCGAGTCAGTGCAAATATGCCTCATTAAAAAAAAATTAGTATAGTACATTTCGGAAACCTGTAATTCAATATACTCTTTTTCATCATAAAATTAATGTAATTTCAAAATGAATCATTGATTTTGAGTTTTCTGGCATCCTTACATCGAAGTTTATTGACGACGATATCGTTTTTTATAAATAGAGTAAAAGGATATTCAGTTTTCATTACCGTAAAACAGACAGCTTTCAAAGACTTGCTTCTGAAAGAAATCTGAAAATCCTGGCCAGAATGAGGTTAATGAATTTAACAAAATAGGGTCATTATCAGGTCTTAGATTTTTTTTTTCTATCTTCTACAAAAGGCACATTTGATATTGTAATAATGCCTATGTCATTTTAATCTGCACATTGAAAATATACTTTATTCAGTTCATTTAAATTCTTTCTTCTTGAATATAGTCTCTCTCTCTCTCTCTCTCTCTCTCTCTCTCTCTCACCGCTACGTAAGGGGTGAAAATTGTGTAGAAATAGGCCTATAATTCTCTAGCTCTTGCCCTGTAAGGGTGGAAATTGTGTAGTCTATCCAAATTCTCTCTCTCTCTCTCTCTCTCTCTCTCTCTCTCTCCTCTCTCTCTCTCTCTCTCTCTCTCTCTCCACTCAATTTGGTCTCTCTCTTTCGCAGTGGCTTTCAAGGAACGGAAAACTGACCTTCAGTACCAAAGACATCAAATACCAAGGGATTCTGGGAAGATCCGGAGGCGGCATCTCTCACATGGACAAAATAGTTGTGAACAAACTCTACGGTTGCTTGGGTAAGACAACTTGCTCCTCTCAGTTATTCAGCACTAAAACTGCTTCAATTTTTTGATGTACGGCCTAAATTTACTAATGTGATTCCAGTTCATTCTAATAAAAAGATAATTGAATTCATGGTTAATTCTCTGAGAGTACATAGCTTTCTTCAGAGTGTACTTTGATGAATAAGACAACGTATCTTATTGTGTATGATTTTAAACTGCTGTTTTGTTTACCAAACATTCTAGCATAATTAACCTCTTATATCGATAACTCCAAGCACACAACAAACGAACACACGCGCAAATTTTTTTTTAAACTTACTAAAATACATTTCTGTAAAGGGAAAGTTAATTTTTAAATTACCACAACTTATCTCTATAATCGGAAAGTTTATTTTTAAATTACCACAAATTACCTCTGTAATCGGAAAGTTTATTTTTAAATTACCACAAATTACCTCTGTAATTGGAAAGTTTATTTTTAAATTACCACAAATTACCTCTGTAATTGGAAAGTTTATTTTTAAATTACCACAAGTTAGCTCTCTAATGGGAAAGTTTATTTTTAAATTACATTAAGTTATCTCTCTAATGGTAAAGTTTATTTCTAAATTACCACAAATCATCTCTCTAATGGAAAGTTTATTTTAAAAATACCACAAATTATCTCTATAATGGAAAAGTTTATGCCAATAACCATTCGTCAAAAAACAGTCATTTTGAAAAACAAAACCACTAATAAAGAGTTCGACTTCTTCTTTCCATAAGATCGGTGGCGTTCCCTGTGTGGATTCCGGCATGATCCCTGCCTGAACGAAGGATACCTCGGTCAGTCCTGCAGGTGTGTTTGTCGAAGGGGAACTTTTGGTGCGACTTGTACCAATTTCGAGTGGAGGGATTATTACGGTAAGTGAGGCAGTGATAAAAACAATGGTTGAGAGTAAATGTGTGTTGACTAGACTATAAAGTGAACTTGACTCCCCTGGGATTTTATATGATACAGAGAAGTAGGCTACAACAGATAATAATAATAATAATAATAATAATAATAATAATAATAATAATAATAATAATAATAATAATAATAATAATAATAATAATAATAGAGACTAATCAGAAATAAACCTTGAAAGTGGAATTAACGTCTCTTTAGTCAAAGGTCTAGTATTAAATATCTGGTTGGATGTTTTAACCATTAGAGGGTACTTTTGCCCATCTATTTTAAAGAGGACAAAAGCAATTGATTAACCTTTTTCTTCTGACTGAAATTTTGTAAGACATTGGGCCATATTGATTGCAGAATAGGCTAACGCACACTTCTGGTACTATATGAGGTCAGTCGTGTTTTCTATGGCCTTAGCCAAATCAGGAAAGATTAAAAGATATTAGATTGTTTGAATTTAGTAACTCACTGTTCATAAGAATTATCATTCTAAGTAATTCCTTATGTGGAAAGTTTTTGTTGACATACATTTCCCTGAATTATTTTACTTATATATATGTATATATATATATATATATATATATATATATATATATATATATATATATATACATATATATATATATATATATATATATATATATATATATATATATATATATATATATATATATATTATATATATACACATATCAATATTATTATATATGTAAATATATACAATATATGAAGTCGATTGCACTTCATACGTATTGCATAATGCATTGAATTTTCATAACAGCAAACGTAAATAGACACTTGAAAAAAGTAATGGAATAAGCAATTTCTTCTTTTCTCTAAAAAGAGATTTGATATTATTTGGTACTGTCTTCAGCTTTTATGGGATATTGTAGTTTTCTCTACTTATCTAAAGCTGTATTTTTCACTAATTCCATTTAAGGGAAATATCAGTTCTCTTGGTATTCATTCAAGAGAAACTATGCATATCATTAAAATATATATATATATATATATATATATATATATATATATATATATATATATATATATATATATATATATACATATATATATATATATATATATATATATATATATATATATATATGTATATATATATATATATATATATATATATATATATATATATATATATATATACATAATAAAATTTTTCTGGCTTTTTGTCTCTGCTATTCGACAATATTTTGTTTTATCTCTCTCTCTGGAGTTATTTCTGAACAATTGTTTTTATAATATATATTTTTTTAAAGTTTGGGGTTAATTCTTGCGTTCATAATAAAAAAAAAACAATTATTTTTAATTAAGTATAGATTTTTAACTGATTATTTATACCTTGATAATGCTAAGATATACATGTTAGTAATATTTTCAATAATATCACATATATCATTATCAATAAAAGTAGTTTTAGCAGCAACAACAGTAATAGCAATAGCTACTTTGTATACAAGTAATTGTGCTGTCTCGCCTTCAATAGAGAACAGTCACTAATAAAGATTATATGGAAGAATCAAATAAAGAAAATCAATTATTATTATTATTATTATTATTATTATTAGCCAAGCTACAACCTTAGTTTGAAAAGCAAGATGCTATAAGGCCAAGGGTTCCAATAGGGAAAATAGCCCAGTGAGGAAAGGAAATAAGTAAATAAATAAATGACGAGAACAAATTAACAATAAATCATTCTAAAAACAGTAACAACGTCAAAACATATGTGTCATATATAAACTATTAACAATAGATATAAGAGAAAACAAAAGAATATCACATACTATTGTTATTAGATCTTCAGATATCTGTTCATGTTCTGTTCTCGTTCGTGTTTCAGGGCCTCTGATACCACCGTGCAGCAAGAATATTAACCAGGAGACCACAATTGAGGCACCCTTTAGACGAAAGAGGATTTATTCAGGATGGTACTCTCTCTCTCTCTCTCTCTCTCTCTCTCTCTCTCTCTCTCTCTCACACCCGCTACATAAGGGTGAAAATTAGGCATAAATGTATTCTCTCTCTCTCTCTCTCTCTCTCTCTCTCTCTCTCTCTCTCTCTCTCTCTCTCTCTCTCTCTCTCTGTAGGGATGAAAGTTGTAGTCCATATCAAATTCTCTCTCTCTCTCTCTCTCTCTCTCTCTCTCTCTCTCTCTCTCTCTCTCTGTAGGGATAACAGTTGCATAGTCTATATCAAATTCTCTCTCTCTCTCTCTCTCTCTCTCTCTCTCTCTCTCTCTCTGTAGGGATGAAAGTTGTATAGTCTATATCAAATTCTCTCTCTCTCTCTCTCTCTCTCTCCTCTCTCTCTCCTCTCTCTCTCTCTCCGCTATATAGGGGTGCAAATTGCGTATACAGACACCACACACACACACACTCTCTCCCTCTCTCTCTCTCTCTCTCTCTCTCTCTCTCTCTCTCTCTCTCTCTCTCTCTCTCTCTCTCTCTCTCCGCTACGTAAGAGTGAAAATTGTGTAGAAATAAAATTGTCTCTCTTTCTGTAAGGGTGAAAATTGCGTAGTCTATATCAAATCTCTCTCTCTCTCTCTCTCTCTCTCTCTCTCTCTCTCTCTCTCTCTCTCTCTCTCTCTGTTACATTAAGGTGAAAATTGTGTAGAACCAAAATTCTCTCTCTCTCTCTCTCTCTCTCTCTCTCTCTCTCTCTCTCTCTCTCTCTCTCTCTCTCTCTCTCTCTATGTAGGGGTATAAATTGTGTATTCTATATAAAAAAATTTCATTATGATTTCATATAGGTCTTTAAAATATCTTATGGTTTTGATGTAAAAAAAACTGACTATAAAAAATTCGATTTTAGCAAAAAATACATTTTCGAAA
>NC_090744.1:106196479-106198979 GCF_036898095.1 Palaemon carinicauda | reverse complement strand
TATATATATATATATGTATATATATATATATATATATATATATATATATATATATATATATATATATATATATATATATATATATATATAATATACAGTATATATATATATATATACACAGTATGTATATTAGTATATATGTATATTATGTATATATATATATATATATATAATATATATATATATATATATATATATACATACATATATATACATACATACACACACACACACATATATATATATATATATATATATATATATATATATATATATATATATATATATATATATATATATATATGATAAATTTTGCACATTTAAAGTGTTTTTCATATTTCAAATAAGCCCTATTTATCAACACATTAAAGTCTGGATTCTCTTAACAGCCTCGGGATCAGAGCCCCAGGCGAAATCACTCAAAGACTATAGTATCTACCCCGGCCGGGCTTCGAACCCTGTTTCTGGATACTTGTGTGAAATAAGTGATTTCGCCTGGGGCTCTGATCCCGAGGTTGTTAAGAGAATCCAGACTTTAATGTGTTAATATATATGAGTTATTTGGAATATATATATATATATATATATATATATATATGAATATATATATATATATATATAGTATATATATATATATATATATATATATATATATATATATATATATATATATATATATATATATATATATATAAGGTTCTAACCTTTTATATTATAAAGTGTTTAGGATATTAGACACTTCGTTTTTAAAGTAAAAATCGTAGGACTAATTTACATTTCTTCAAATAAAAGTGCCTGTGATGTATCCATTTATTTAATGAAATGAAATGTTTGTTATGCATGTATAATAATAATAAAAAAAAAACATAATAATAAATGAGACATTTCTAAGTAGCATTTTCACAATGAACGTAAATCCAGAGCATTATTCTCCATCCTTGATTAACAATAAACTACGACCCATAGCTAATACCCTCATATATATATTAGCAAACCTTCCATGTTGGTCTACCCTCAATCTTCCTCCTTCCTCATACGCGTATATACTTTCATCTCGCGGCCCGTTTAATAGGAGACATAACTGTCATCTCTTCGCATAATCATACATCTAGGTTATTTTACTGTCCTCCGATATTGGCAATTAATATTTCTTCCCCTTTTCTCTCCTTATCTCTTATTATGATCTTATTTCCCTGCACGTTAGCACTTAAAGACAGTCTTCCTGGTTCATATTCTGATCTAAATGAAATATTGTGTTATATAAATCCAAATTATGATGCATTTATTTGATTAAAATTTAGATAGCATTTGTTTGATAGAGATTTAGATATTTATTTGAATAAAATTTAGATTAGATTTATTTGACTTAAATTTGATTCTAATTTTAGAAGCGTGGGCTTTTATATGGATAATCTATATTTTTTTCTTGAACATGTAATCTATGGTGTATATTATTTTTAACCTTTAAGTGAATTATTTCGCAGTGAAAGATGACAAACTATGTGATTTACTTATAAAGACAAACGTGTTGGTATTTAGAGTTTCTGACTTTTTTCAGAATTGAAATAATTTTCATTTAAGACAATATTAGAAACATTATTGGTAGAATGATGCTATTCCTCTCATGTGGTCTTGATATTTCTTTGATAATTTGTCAACATTTAAAATTTGTCATCATTTGAAATTAAATTAACGTTCTAAATAAAATCAACCTACCTTTAAACACTTCATTTTTACTTATTTAGAAATCCAACATACTTAATTCATGAAAGTAGTATTCATCTTCTGCATGTTCGAGTAAAATATGTTTTATATTCTACTAAAAAAACGATTAAAGGTCAGTAATATTTATATTTTGCTCCGATTAAATAAAATATTATCTTGAACTTCATCAGAAATTGAAATCTGAAATCTTAACACTTAGTTAAATGGAGGAGCACCAGAAAATAAGAATTCAAAGGGAAAAAAATATTAAATAGAATATTTTTTTTTTACATTGGAAATTAACCCAATTCAATTTTTTTATACTAATTGAAAATTAGAAAGTAAAATTTTATTGAACTAATATATCTAGCTGATGTTGAATCAAACAAATATTTGATAATAGGTCTCTCTCTCTCTCTCTCTCTCTCTCTCTCTCTCTCTCTCTCTCTCTCTCTCTCTCTCTCTCTCTCTCTCTCTCTCGTGGAATTGAAGTTGTGACGCAAAAGCGGGAAAACGGCAGGTTAAAAAATGAAATGCTAGCAACGTTGCAGTTTTCCATCTCTTCAACGTTGCATTTTTCCATCTCTTCGGTATTGCAGGTTGCTTACGCCAATCTTTTGTCAATTTAAAAGACTACCTGAGGGGTGGGGGGTTAGTTCCTCTCAACTATCAAAATCTACTTAGAGTTTTGGGAACAAAAGAAAATGAAGTTTATTGTTGATGTTTCTGATTTATCGGTACTTGGTATTAAAGAGAACTTTTTCCTGTTATTTTGTATATACAATATACAAAATAG
>NC_090744.1:106186479-106193979 GCF_036898095.1 Palaemon carinicauda | reverse complement strand
ATGTTAACCCTTGCAATATTGCATCGACAAAGGCCAAAGAGAAGTTGCTGCTCTCGCTATCTATATGTAAATTCCAGGTGAAAAGAGAAAAGCTCAAATGTTTATTTCTCGTTCTGTTGCACATGGAAAGACCCAAGTCAAGGGTCGGTTAATTTAAAGAGGAGCTCATGAATAGCAGACACAAGGGGACAGTGACTTTGCCCTATCAAGCAGGACAATGCCCTAGATACTGACCAATGATACACGATTAGTGCTCAAGCTCCCTCTCCACCTAAGCTAGACAATGCCCAAGAGACATATGATTAGCGCCCAGGCTCCCTTCTCCACCCCAAGCTAGGACCAAGAAGGGAAACAGGCCATGGCTGCTAATGACTCAGCAGATAGACCTGTATGCTCCCCTAAATCCCCCATCCTTAGTTCATAAGGATGGTGAGGTTACAGCGACCAAAAGAACTAATGAGTTTGAGTGGGACTCGAACCCGTGTCTGGCAATCACATGACAAGGAGGATACCACCAGGCACTACAACCCTTATTGGGAGTTTAGGAAGCTATAGAATTCTATTTTTTCATTATTATTTTATGATTGAATGAATTTGCTTTTTATACATGAATAGATAAGATTCAAAATTTTCTTACAATATTTACTCTCTTTACTAGACGCCACGAACCTCTCAAATATGTTTCCTAACATTTTCTTCATGTTGCCTCAAAGAATTGTGTTGTTTACAATAGCCGATAGAGTTTACCAAATTAATAAAGCAGTGTGAAATGATGATAAAAAACATTTTCTTGATAAACTTTAAGGTTATTTGATCTTTTATTTAATATTTCCATGAAAAATTATTACAGAACAAGTTAATGAATATATATCAACGATGTTCGCATTACTGAATATGACTTCGGGACACGATGATTCCCCATATTTTGGTACACTGGCCTTTAGAGTTTAGTGTATATACTGTGTATTAGACGTAGTCTCCAAACTGGCTATCAATCATTGTGTAACACAAACACATTTCCCTCTCTCTCTCTCTCTCTCTCCTCTCTCTCTCTCTCTCTCTCTCTCTCTCTCTCTTCTCCTCTCTCTCTCTCTCTCTGAGTAGTTTTTATTTCACCGTCATGAATATTCTTACTATTACCATACAGTAGTCATACATGTTTTTTTATTCTATTCCATAAGTAACTCTAATGGTTTTTGGTCGGAAATCATATGAAAAAAACTTTTTTAACATTATATTCAGATTATTATTCACTTGTAGGATTTATGGAGTAAAAGATTAATATCACAAAGTGCATGGATGTTATTTTAAGAGAATATCATTTTGATATATATTGAGTTTCACAATATTAGTTTTTGTTATTATTATTATTATTATTATTATTATTATTATTATTATTATTATTATATTATTATTATCAATATTATTATTGTTATTATTGTTATTAGTAATATGATAAGTATCTTAATGTTAGTTGTTTATTATTTTTATTATTATTATTCTTCTTCTTATTATTATTATTATTATTATATGATATCTTGATGTTAGTTGTTGTTATCATTATTGGGTCAATGATTATGATACAGACGAGTATATTCAGGAAAAGTAGAGATACTATTCCATAATTTATGACATCACGAATTTCCTATTAGGATAAAAAAAAGCCAACCGAATGGTCTCCAGCATCAATGTTTCACATTCTCTTGTATCTATAGAGTCTATTGTGCTATTGCTTGTTTTTATTAAAGTAAAAAAAAAAATATTCCTCAACGAACGAAATCAGTCTCCTTTATAACGGATTTATTTTTTCCAATCATTGACTAACACCACAGCCCCCCCCCCCCCCCCCCACACACACACCCCAAAACAAGAAGATGGTAGTAAGGGTGTGATTTGAATAGCTAAAACACATGGCTTAATCTTGAAAGAATGAAAGTGCAGTTTTTTACGTATTAGATATATTAATAACTTCAAAATTATTTATACAAAGAGGCACAACACCTCACCATAACTTAAAGGGTTTTAAAGGTTTAAATGTCGCTCATGAATGGCAGAGGCAAGTGACCGTACAACGCCGTATATAACATTATCAGCTGCTGATAACAAGGCAGGCAGGCATATAGGTTACACAACTATCAATAGCTAACATTGATGTTGAGGTTGCAGACACGATATGGAACTATATAACTTAAGCTTGTCTCGAACTCCCATCCAACAGATTTCCAGCCATGGACGTTTCCAATAGGCTGCTATAACATCAGAGTAAGATGTGTTTATTAGATTGAGAGAACTCAAGAATTTCCATTAAATAAAACAAATTCCCTTCAACAACAACAAAAACGTTCATTTCTATAACCTAAGAAAAGAAGAATTCCAACCACCCCCTCCTCCTTAAAAAAAAATTAATATTCGTTCCGCCAAATAAATTTTCAAAATGAAAATGCTTAAACAATTTGTAATTAACACCGGAAATGTCTGGATATAATACCTTTATCCGTATTAAGACTTTTTTTTTTTCCCCGACATTAAATTTTCTTCAGTCTGTCTGTGACAGATAACTTGCATTATTTTACAAATAATAACAATTACTATAATTTGATTTTTCCTAATATTGAATTTTCTATGTGATTCATCAATACAGTTCTATATAATTCTTCTTTTGAGTTTTGTTTATCAGATAAAACTTTAATTCTATCCTTTTAAAAATTAATCAAAATTTCCCCCTTTCTAGTTAAAGAAAAATTGCAAGACTGAATTATCGTTAAACGATTTCTTTATTTTTACTCCAAAAGAAACCTGTTTGTCCTTTAATTCTATTCAACAAACAATGAAAAATTGAAACTATTATAAAAAACTATATATAATAAACAAAAATTCCTTTCCTATACACCGCATAAACAGAATATAATTACAGAAAACTGTAATTTCTCATTTTATAATTTACTTAGTGTACGAAGACCCGACTATTATAACCGATATTAGAAGATATAGTTTCTCAGAGTAAATAACCACATGATGGTAATCATTGCTAATGCAATTACAGTTTGAATTTACTCTGGGAACTGTTTATAGAGTCAATATTGATAGCGACATCACGTTGGGAGAATTTCATTTTGAGGTAATACTAATATTGACATTTCAGAATATTTTTGAGTTTGGTGAACAACATCAAAATCTTTTCATAGATCAATGAATAATTGTACTTCATCCTCGAGGTAAGGACACAGTTATATAAATCAAATCATGTATATTTAAATAAAACCAATATCAATAAAGGATGTAATTTTCTAAGTTAAAGAATAATTTTCAAAATATATTAAGAAATAGAATCTTGAAATTAATACCACCTGAAATATATATTAAACCAAAAAATGAATCCATAAGAATTTCTCCTAATGAAAAATTATATTGATCGTCAACTCGTATACCTTGATGTAATCGACCAATTTGATTTGGTTTGAAAGCATTTTACAATATTAAATACATCGTCCTGAGATTGTTGAATAATCTTATTCGGATTTATCTTTCCCATATATATATTTATGTGTGTGTATATATATATATATATATATATATATATATATATATATATATATATATATATATATATATATATATTATATATATATATATATATATATATATATATATATATATAATATATATATATATATATATATATATATATATATTTATATATATATATATATATATATATATATATATATATATATATATATATATATATATATATACTTACAATATTTTATAAATGTACAGTGTAATATATACATATATATACAGTATACACACACCCACTCACACACACGCATAGATATATATATATATATATATATATATATATATATATATATATATATATATATATATATATATATATATATATATATATATATATATATATATATACATATATATATATATAATATATATTATATATAATATATATATATATATATATATATATATATATATATATATATATATATATAATATATATATATATATATACACACACAATATTTCCATATCGTCCTATCGTGTAAAATCTTGCCAGGTTTTCATATTCAAACATGAGTGATCGTATCTAAAGGTCATTGGTGTCCAAGGACTTGTAAATATAGGCATTATCCTCCAGTGTTTGTTCGTGTTTTTGTAAACAACCGATGCGTTAAAATTGTTTACTTTGGGTCGGTAAAGTATACACTTAACCAGATTTCAGTGGTTTCTAAAGTGTTAAGTGCTTTAAGTGGATTTTCCCGGCTTCAACGTTATTTGGTAAGAATGGTACAATTCATTTTACTTGACATTTGCATTTTTGTATTTATTTACATATATGGGAAAATTGTCAAAATCTGTATTTGTCTGTTGTTGTATTTATAGATTCGTTGTATAGTTTATTTTTTATAAAACTATTAGTTCGTGTATATGAAATTTGACTTGATTTGAATGTAATAACTAAAATAATCTTAATCAGATTTAGCCCACCTCAGTAGAAATACCTTAACGTGGTGAAAAGATTTGTTAGGTCTAACGGAGAGACAAGGTGAATATAAGTAATTTAATTAACAAGATAGCAAGCTTATATAACAAACAGTTGGGAGGTAACAAGGACATATAAATTAGAACAATATGAAACATGTGATGGCAAGTTTAACAAGGTTAATTTTCTATTATCCGTGGGTGAGAGAGGGATAGTTAGTATATGGGCGTGTATGAAACATCTGCGGTCTATTATAATCAAGTGAACCAGCAAATCTTACTAATTCCACTATCCTAATATCCTTGGATTAAATCACCATCAATCCTAACTCGAAATCCTTCCGTATTCTCCCATATCCTTTGGATCCTAATCCTGATTCATTTGGACATTGATCTTCGTTTCCAAACCTTTCTGGGGAAATAGGGATTCGTTCCGATTCATCTCAATGTATTGTTGTTTTTCTTATAATAAACAGGTATCAGATAAGTTCAGTTTTACTAAATCAATTTGCACAAATAAATTCATTTCTTTTGATAAATTTTTCATGATTTTTATTAGATTTATCAAATCGATTTACACAAATAAACTCTAAAATTAATTTATGAAGTTATATGTAATTTTTCATTAGTTTTAAAAAATTGATTTGGACAGATAAATGAATAGATTAAAAATTCTTTAGAATAGGTATGTATAATTTTTATCAATTCTACCAAATTGATTCGCACAAATAAATCAATTCAAAATACATTATGCATATTTATAATTATTTATATCTATCTATCTATCTATCTATATATTTGTTAACACTTCTAACAGTTTGATACAGCTAATATTCTCCCTAGTCTCCTTCGTCTAACTTTTATATCTCTCCTTAGTTCTGATGCAACAAAAGTGAAAAATATAAATTATAGGGAGAATAAAAATAAATTTTCTACGTCACCAATTTTTATGGCAGATTGTAAACATGTTTAGCTCAACAAGATGATGGTACTTAAAGTACAACAATTGTTTAGTTAGGAAACAAGTCTATGATATCTCATGATATAAACTTCATTACCAGAATAGTTAATTAATCTTTTCATTATTCAGGAATCTCTAAAAGTCTCATGATAAATTGAATATGTTACATATTAAATGGTTAGTGTTAATCATCTTACATCATTTGAGAATGATTATATTTAGTCTGTTCACTACTACAAAATCTAAGAATGAAAATATTATTCTCATTGGAAGTTCTTAATCAAGGGGAGATTGTATCATGACATGGAAGTATTAAAAAGAAAAATCTATAGAATCACTTTTAATTTCATACTTAACCTAAGATGAAATCATGGGACTATGTCACACAGTCTAATAAAATCTCAATAAAGCAGTCTTAATAAGAATAAAAATACTAATACACTTTATAGAATCGCTTTTAAATTCAATCTCAAATTTAACCCAAGAAGAAAATATGGGACTATGTCGCAATATCAATTAAAACCTCAATAAAGTAGTCTTGATAAGAGAATAAAAATACCGATAAAGTTTATCTGAATGGCAAGGATGAAATCAAGAGAATGGTGATATTAAAATCTGAATGTAAAATAGATTCTTAGAGTGATGGGGGTCATGGATAATAGCTCATTAGGGCGACGGTGTTGGAAGTGGGGGGCCGGGGGGGGGGGGGCGGTAAGAGGAAAATGACAGAAGACGTTGCCAAAGACAAGAAGATTTCTTGATCCTGGAATTAAAACTTTCCCATGTGAAAGTAATGAGATATTCCCTGTCACAACTGGAATGGAGATTTAGAGGAAAATTTTAATCTTTGGTGAAGGACTTTTTATGACTTGGAGAATAATTTAAACTTACTGATAATTTCAACTTACTGTAAGGTTGTGAACTTTTTTTTTTTGGAGGGGGGGGGGGAGGAGACAAGAAATATAATTTTGCACACTTCAGACAAAAGTTAATACCTTAATTCATCAAGGTTATAGATTAATCAAAGAAGAGTTAGATTAATAAATCTATAATCTATGAATAATTTATTAACAGAGTACTTCATGAAGTTAGTTAATTAATTGGGTAAATGGTGATTTGTTTATATACTAAAAGATATATTATAATCAATAATGAAATCCACAAATTAATGAATAAAAATGTAATGAAATGAATGAATAATAAAGAAAAATCATATGAATAAAGCTCACCAAAAATTATCATATCTTTATTTGAATAATATTTGCTGTTACAATGACCTCAAGATTAAAACTTTTAAAAGTTTTAGTGCTAAGATATCTCTCTCTCTCTCTCTCTCTCTCTCTCTCTCTCTCTCTCTCTCTCTCTCTCTCTCTCTCTCTCTCTCTCTTTTAAGCTTCCTAATGGCACTTAAATCTCCTAATCCTTTTTAAATTTCACTAAAAAGAGTCATTTCTGCTAATTAACTTTCATGGAGAAAAGTTTCCTATTTCACGCGATGAGAATTGATCGTTAAAAGACGATAAGTCTTAGAGAGAGATTTGCATTCAAATGATATCGGAGTCTGAAGGATTATGGGTAAGAGAATCCTATCGGAGCAAGAAGTCCTTTCGAATAGCTTTGGCACTCCTTACCAAAGATTTAAAGGATTTTCGGGGGGGGGGGGGGATTTTGTGGCAAAGTATATAAAATTCATATTTTTCGTAATTTTGGAATTTTTTTTATTCACATTTATAGTTTTAACATTGTGTGGAGTAGATAGTGATGTCAAATTTATCATCCTTCAAGTAAGATATATTTAAAGGATTATGGGGGTGAATACTTAGGCAATCTTTATTTCATATTTTTCTTTTTTTTCGTAATACTAGAATTTCTATTTTTATTCGCATTTATTGTTTTAACATTACGTGGAAAACATAGTAATGTCAAATATATCATCATTCAAAATTCTAATTTTAGTGTGGAGAATAAAGCTATATTAGTTTTGCCTAAAATATTAATATGTTTATTCTGTATGTGAACGCCTTTTTAGTACACCG
>NC_090744.1:106176479-106178979 GCF_036898095.1 Palaemon carinicauda | reverse complement strand
GGATTAACATATAGAAAAATATTTCTTATATGAACAAAGCAGTAAATGATTTGATAGTAGTTACCTTTTTTGTGTTTTGAGCATTATTATTACAATCATTATTGTTATTGTTACTGTTATTGCTAAGGCCTTATTGCTAGTTCAATAACTTGTAATGATGTTTATTCTCTTACAATATAAACTTTTTGGTGTTATTTATTACGCACCCTCCATGTCATGACTCAGGCTACAGGAATACTATGGAAAGATAGGGTATATATTCAATTCTCTTTAATCTTAAGGTTGTGGTGGCTTATTAGAAACCTCCCTGCCTGGTGAATGCCGGACTGGAGTTCGAGTCCCCCTCAAACTCGACTGTTTCTTGCAGTGTTTGCAGCCTCACCATCCTTGGGTTTTGGAGAGCGTATTGGCCTACCTGCTGAGTCATCAGCAGCCATTGCCTGGCCATCGCTGGTCCTAGCGTGAGTGGAAACGGGCTTTGGCGCTAATGGATACATGGCCAGTTTTTAGGGCACTATCCTACATGCTAGGACATTGTCATTGTCCCATACCTCTGTCATTATGAGCGGCCTTTAAACCTTTAAAAACTTATTATTTCCCTTGATGATGCTCTTCAGTCTAGCTAAAATCTCATTAAGGCTCTTGAATCTAGATAGAATCTCACTAGACTTACAGTAAATTTAAATCTAGATAAAATTTCACTTTAGACATTCATAATAGACGTCAGTGGATCCTTGAAAACCTTTAATAATGCTTGAATATTCATCTCTTCAACCAGTTGCCTTCTGCGCTTGCCCTCCGTCCGTGAAATTTCTCTTCAATGCCTATTTCCCTTCAGCCATCTCCTTCACACACATAAGTGGCATGAGGGCCACTTTACTCTCCCCATTAATCACCGAGGACACAAATACCGCCGTAAATGAAATCCGTATCGGATCTTAGATAACCACTAAAGAACTCGCTTCTCCTCTCTCCATGGAATCCTGGTCTTGTGTTTGGTCATTTAGGCGGTTTTATACCGTAGACTTTAGCTCTTCTTTTCCTTAATGTTCTGGAAGTGTTGACGTTCGTCTTCATTTATGATCAGTTCTGGGGGGCTGTAAAGGTTTAGTGATGTTTCCCCGTTATAGAGCATTACTTGAGTGCCATAGGAAATCAATATCGCCTGAAGACTCACACATGTGAACAAAGTAGTAAATTATTTGATGTTATTTATCATTTTTGTATTCTGAGCATTATTATTACAATTGTTATTGTTATTGTTATCGTTACTGTTATTGTTAAGCCTTATGGTCAGTTTAATAACTTGTAATGTTGTTCATTCTCTTATAAAATAAACTTTTATGGTGTTATTTATTACGTGCCCTTCATGTCATGACTCAAGCTACAGGAAAACTATGGAAAGATAAGGTATACATTCAATTATCTTTAATCGTAAGGTTATGTTGGCTTATTAGAAACCTCCCTGCCTGGCGAATGCCGGACTGGGGTTCGAGTCCCGCTCAAGCTCGGCTGTTTCTTGCATTGTTTGCAACCTCACCATCCTTGGGTTTTGGAGAGCCTATAGGTCTACCCCGGCTGAGTCATCAGCAGCCATTGCCTGGCCCTCCCTGGTCCTAACTTGAGTGGAGAGAGGCTTGGGCGCTGATGGATATATGTCCAGTTTCTAGGGCACTGTCCATTTAGCTAGGGCATTGTCATTGTCCCTTGCCTCTGTCATTTATGAGCGGCCCTTTTAAACCTTTAAAAACTTATTATTTCCCTTCATGATGCACTTCAGTCTAGCTAAAATTTCATTAAGACTCTTGAATCTAGATAGAATCTCACTAGGGCACTTGGATCTAGATAAAACCCTCGTTCTAGGACATACATTAAACTTGAATTCATATAAAATTTCACTCTAGACATTCATAATAGACGTCAGTGGATCCTTAAAACCTTTAATAATGATTGAATATTCATCTCTTCAACTAGTTGCTTTCTGCGCTTGCTCTCCTTTCGTGAAAGTTCTCTTCAATGCCTATTTCCCCTCAAGCCCATCTCCTTCAGACACATAAGTGGCATGAGGGCCACTTTACTCTCCCCATTAATCCCGAGGACACAAATACCGCCGTAAATGAAATCCGTATCGGATCTTAGATAACCACTAAAGAACTCGCTTCTCTCTCCATGGAATCTTGGTCTTGTGTTGGATCATTTAGGCGGTTTTATACCGTAGACTTTAGCTCTTCTTTTCCCTTAATGTTCTGGAAGTGTTGACGTTCGTCTTCATTTATGATCAGTTCTGGGGGGCTGTAAAGGTTTAGTGATGTTTCCTCGTTTAGAGCATTACTTGAGGACCATAGGAGATCAATATCACCAGAAGACTCGCACAGATTGATATATAGAAAAATATTTCTTTTATGAACAAAGCTGTAAATGATTTGATAGTTAGGTTTTTTTTTAGCATTGTTATCGTTGTTTATTATTATTATTATTATTATTATTATTATTATTATTA
>NC_090744.1:106166611-106168479 GCF_036898095.1 Palaemon carinicauda | reverse complement strand
TCTCATTTCCATTACCTCCCAATCTTCGTCAGAAGTAAAAAGGTGATATTTTGAAAAGTTGTTTACATATCAAATGAAATAATTTTACTTACTTTCCTGCCTTTTACTCTCTCTCTCTCTCTCTCTCTCTCTCTCTCTCTCTCTCTCTCTTTTATTTCCATTACCTACCTATCGCCTTCATAAGTAAAAAGGTAATATTTCGAAGAAGTTGTTTGCATATTAAATGAAATAACTTTACTTATTTTCCGGCCTTCTACTCTCTCTCTGTCTCTCTCTGTCTCTCTCTCTCTCTCTCTCTGTCTCTCTCTCTCTCTCTCTCTCTCTCTCTCTCATCAGTAAATCCATCAATCTCGACACGACAGTACAGAACGCATCCAATTAGCAGTGACCGTAGGGTAAACGAGTCTATGAAATGCCTTTGGCAGATCCCAGCGACCTGATTTTGAGATCGATGTCGCCCAGAGCTTCGATGCATTAGAACAGGTCTGGTTCGATCCCCATAATTGTCCAATGCTTCCTGCAGCAATCTCTGGTATTGCCTTTGCAAAGGAAACTCGAGTCACCTCTTCAGGCAAATGTTTTGACTAGAGCAATTGAGTCTTGTTCTAGGATTTCCGTGCATTGATTGTATATATATACATATATGTGTGTGTCTGTATGTGTGTAACTGCCCTCAAACATGATCATACTGTAGTAAAGCTTTCTCCCCTGAATATTCTTAAAGTTTCGCCAACTGAGGCCCCTTACCACTTCATTCAGATCTCTCTCTCTCTCTCTCTCTCTCTCTCTCTCTCTTATTTTCTTTGTCAATTTGTGGATATTATGTATGCCCTTCTACACATGAAATCTATGATCTATCCTTTCCCCAGGCCATATGCTTAGCTGTAAAATAAAATACTCTCTCTCTCTCTCTCTCTCTCTCTCTGCTCTCTCTCTCTCTTCACGATACATGGTCATGTATCAAAGAATCATTGGAGCATATGCTTACCTGTAAAATAAAATATACTCTCTCTCTCTCTCTCTCTCTCTCTCTCTCTCTCTCTCAGAGAGAGAGAGAATTTATTTGTAATTCCCAAGTTAAACTTTTGTAGGTTTTCGTTATATTTGCATGTGTCAATCATGCAATACAGGAGTTTTTCAAGGAGATAATTCAAATTT
Organism: Palaemon carinicauda; assembly: GCF_036898095.1. Lineage (NCBI taxonomy): Eukaryota > Metazoa > Arthropoda > Malacostraca > Decapoda > Palaemonidae > Palaemon > Palaemon carinicauda. The sequence continues at coordinate 106,167,321 of NC_090744.1, read as the reverse complement.
GGAGAAAAGTAATATATAACTTTAGTTAAAATGTAAATCTCAGTCTCTTAGGAATAATTGGTTCACCTTATCCCGTATCTTAATTTAAAACTCATGTTAATATACATTCTAGTTCATGATAAGTGAAATAAACTTATGAATTGAAGTGTATAAATACAGCCTTATATTCAAAATACGGAATTTAATGCCGATTTATAGAAGAAAAATTAGTTATTATTATTATTATTATTATTATTATTATTATTATTATTATTATTATTATTATTATCAATAATAATAAAAGCTAAGCTACAACCCTAGCTGGAAAATTAGGGTCCAAAGGCTCCATCAGGAAGAAATAGCCCAATGAGGAAAGGAAATAAGGAAATAGATAAACTATGAGAGGTAATGAACAATTAAGATAAAATATTTTATGTTACGTAACATCAGTAGGCCCTCAACCTGTATGTTAGTGTTATAAGTAGTAATTTTTATAATCTCGCCTTCATATAGTTATCAAGGTTAGGCTGCTGCTACACTCACCATTAATTCTTTTTACATGTCGCATATCTGCGTAACCTGAACACAATTTGTTACCATTGTACATCATCATTAACTCAATCAGTCCTATAGGAATATAATCGTCTTATTCATGTTGCTAATGGCTCTATTAATTCGATCTTATTAGAATATCAATGAAGTTGCTGTTTGCATAATCCTGTCTCTCCTTA